>NC_058130.1:465579647-465640560 GCF_016433145.1 Gracilinanus agilis | reverse complement strand
CCTCTGTACCAGCAGCAATACAATGACCCAGGACAATTCTGAGGGATTTATGGTAAAGAAAGCTACCCACATTCAGAGGAAGGACTGCAGGAGAGGAAACATATAAGAAAAACAACTCCTTGATCGCATGGGTCGGGGTGGACATGATTGAGGGTGTGGACTCGAAACTACCACACCAATGCAACTACCAACAATTTGGAAATAAATCTTGATCAAGGACACATGACAGACAAAACTAGTGGAAATGTGCATCGGCAATGGGTGGGGAGAGTGTGTGGGGTGAAGGGGAAAGGTGGAGCATGAATCATGTAACCATGTTAAAAATGAATATTAATAAATGTTAAAAAATACATGTTATAATTATTTTATAGGTAGATAATATATGATTTTGGAATTCATTTCTGTATAAGGTGTGAATTATTGGCCTAAAGTTTTACATAAATTTATTCCTTGATGCTGCTCAATTTTCATAGCTCTGTTATACATGCTTTTAAAAATTAAAGTGATTTATAATCCTGTTCCTGAATTTTTTTATGTTAAACGAATCCTAGGCTACCAGATACATTTACTTATTTCTGTTCTATAACTAGTCTGTTCCATTACTTGATCTCATTACTTTTTGATCAGTAACAAATTATTTTCAGAATAGCTACTATATAATATAGTTGGAGAACTGGTGCTTCTGAGGGTTTTTAATTCCTTAGTTTCATTTTTTTATTGAGGTTCTTCATATATTTTGCTTCCATAATTTTTTTCTTTTGTAATTTTTTGTTTTGTTAATTTGGTAAAATTATTATTACATAAATTGATTTGTTAATGTCATTTTTATTTTATTGGTTAAGCCTATCCATGAACAAATTATATTGTCCCCAATTTAGTTTTCTCTTTATTTCTGTAAACAATAGATCTTAATAGGTAGATTCCTAGATATTTTATACATTCTTATTTACCAAAGTATATTGCTTCAATTCATGAAAAAAAATGCCTCTTTGAGACAATAATTCTGATATTATGTCAAAGGGAAGTAAAGATAATAGAAATTCCTTGTTTTATCTCTGATATTATTGAAAAGAAAAGTAGTGTATCTAACATATATATATAATGGTTGCTTTTAATTTTAGCTATATAGATTTATGCAATTTTAAATTTTAATGAAGGTTGTATTCTTATGACCAAATTTTGTTATACAGGCATTTTGTCTATAAAATAAATTAGAAGCAGTTTATTACTATGTCCAGGAATAAGGAGAGTAGTTTAGGTAAAATTGTCATTTTTATAATATTTTCTTTGGCCCTCCCATAAATAATTAATATTTTTCCAATTGTTTAAATCTTACTTTATTTGCAAGGAAAATATTTTGTGATCAACTTCATATAGTTCTAGGGTTTATCTTGGCAAGTAGATTTCTAAATATTTTATATTATTATCTATCTTTAACTTAAGTGGAATTTGTTTTTATTTATCTCTTATGGTTGGGCCTTATTGGTAATACATAGAATCACTATTGATTCATTTGAGTTTATTTTTATATCACACAACTTGATTAAAGTAGTTAAAATTGTTAATTATTCAAATAATTTTTAGTTGGTTCTCTAGGATTTTCTCAGTATTCCATCACATCATTTGCAAAGTTTAGTTATTTTGTTTCTTCATTGCCTATTCTTATTCCTCCAATTTCCTTTTTTCTTCTCTTATTGCTATGGCTAGTAATTTTAATATTAAAAGCTAGTGGTGATAATAGGCATTCTCGCTTCATTCCTGGTCTTATTGGGGAGGTTTTTGTTTTTCATCATTATAGATAATGACTCATGATGGTTTTGGATTGATGCTACTTATAATTTTGAAGGATTTTTTCATTTATTCTTACATCATCTAGTGTTTTCAATAGATATGGATATTGTATTTTGTCAAATACTTCTTCTGTATCTTTGAAATAATCACGATTTCTGTTGTTTTGTTATTTATATACTCAATTATACTGAGAGTTTTCTGAATACTAAAACACTCCTGCATTTCTTTTCATTCATTCACTTATTTATTTATTTATTTGTTTGTTTGTTTGTTTGCTTGATTTTTCTTTTCTTTTCTTTTTCCTTTTTTAGAAAAATTTTTCCCATGGTTACATGATTCATGTTCTCTCTCTCTCTTTTTTTTAAACCCTTACCTTCCATCTTGGAGTCAATACTATGTATTGGCTCCAAGGCGGAAGAGTGGTAAGGGTAGGCAATGGGGGTCAAGTAAATTGCCCAGGGTCACACAGCTGGGAAGTGTCTGAGGCCAGATTTGAACCTAGGACCTCCCTTTTCTAGGCCTAACTCTCAATTCACTGAGCCACCCAGCTGCCCCCTAGGATTCATGTTCTTGCTCTCTTTCCCGCCACCTTGCCACCATCTGTAGCCGACACACATTTCCACTAGTTTCTTCATGTGTCATCAATCAAGACTTATTTCCATATTATTGATAATTGTTCTAGGGTGGCCATTAAGAGTCTACATCCCAAATCATGTCTGCATCAACCCATGTGTTCAAGCACTTGTTTTTCTTTAGTGTTTCTACTCCTATAGTTCTTCCTCTGAATTTGGGTAGCATTCTTTTCCATAAATCCCTCAGAATTGTCCTGGGTCATTGCATTGCTGCTAGTTCAGAAGTCTATTACATTCAATTTTACCATAGTTTATCAGGCTCTGTGTATAATGTTCTCCTGGTTCTGTTCCTTTCACTCTGCATAGTATACTTGTCAGATCTCTGGGAAAGGAAAGATTTTAAAACCAAGCAAGAGTTTAAAAAATTACAAAATGTAAAATAAATAATTTTGATTACATTAAATTGAAAAGGTTTTGTACAAACAAAAACAATGCAACCAAAATAAGAAGGGAAACAATAAACTGAGGAAAAAAATTATAAAAAAAAAACTCAGACAAAGGTCTAATTACTCAAAGATACAAGGAGCTAAATCAATTGTACAAAAAATCAAGTCATTCTCCAATTAATGAATGGGCAAGGGAAACGAAGAGGCAATTTTTAGATAAAGAAATCAAAAGTATCAATAAGCACATGAGAAAGTGTTCTAAATCTCTAATAATTAGAGAAATGCAAATCAAAACAATTCTGAGGTATCACCTCACACCCAGCAGACTGACTAAAATGACAGGAGGGGAGAGTAATGAATGCTGGAGGGGATGTGGCAAAATTGGGACATTAATGCATTGCTGGTGGAGTTGTGAATTGATCTAACCATTCTGGTTGTCAATTTGGAACTATGCCCAAAGAGAGCTAAAAGAATGCCTGCCCTTTGATTGAGCCATAACATTGCTGGGTTTGTACCCCAAAGAGATCATAGGGAAAAAGACATGTACAAAAATATTTATAACTGTGCTATTCGTGGTGGCAAAAACTGGAAAATGAGGGTATGCCCATCAATTGGGGAGTGGCTGAAAAAAATTTGGTATGTTTTGGTGATGGAATACTTTTGTGCTCAAAGGAATAATAAACTAGAGGAATTCCTGCATTTCTAATATAAAATCAAAATAGTCATAGCAAATGACCCTTGTGATATATGGCTGTAATCTCAGAGCTAGTATAATATTTAGAATTTTTGCATCAATATTTATTAGTTAGAGTGACCTAAAGTTTTCTTTTTCTATTTTTGCTCTTTCTGGTTTAGGTATCAGCATCATATTTGTGTCAAAAATGGAATTTGGCAAGATTCCTTCTTTGCATATTTTTTTCCAAATCATTTAAATATTCCTTCAAATGTTGGTAGAATTTACTTGTGGTCCTGGCACTCTTTTGCCTAAATGTCATAATTTTTGGCATGGTATCTCTTTGTTTCCATCATCTTCGATTAAATTAATGATTGTGTCTATCATTTGTTCTTTGAACTCCTTATTCTTTTGAATTTGATTGGCTTCCAATTGGATTTCTCTTTCCATGTCCTTTTACTTAATGTGATTTTATTTTCATTATAATCAGAAAAAAATTGCACTTAATATTTCTACTTTTCTGCATTGTTTGTGAGGTTTTTAATACTCTAAAACATAGTCCATTTTTTTTGTAGGTGTCATGTGCTACTGAGAAAGAGATATATGCTTTTCTATCTGTATGCAGTTTTCTCCAGAGTTCTATCATATCTACTTTTTCTAAAATTCTATTCAGTTATTTAGCTTATTTTATGCTTTTTAAAATAAGATTTATACGCTTCTGGGAAGGGAAGGTTGAGGTCCCCAACAAGTATTGTTTTGCCATCTATTTCCTCCTATCAGTTATTTAATGTGTCCCTTAAACATTTGGATGCCATATAACTAGGTGCTGGAGATTTTCTAATAAAGATGTTTCATTTTTCTGTTTTATTATAATTATATGTACTTATAGGTAAATACACACATATACAAGTAATTTCTCTTAAAATATATCAAAATGTTTTCTTTCTGAAAACAGAAAAGCACACTATATATTCATCTATAAATCACTCTTTTCATATATATCATAAATATATTTAATGATTGAACATCTAATTTCAAATTCCAGAGGGAAGAATGATGATCTACTACTATTTAACTCTATCTTTAGCCATACATATAAGATGAAAAATATAAATTCCTAATCGAATATGTATTTTCTGCCTAGAATTATAAACTTAAAGAATCAACTGGCGAACCAATGATCTTTTACACCATCACTGAAAATAAATTCAACCAAGGACAATAACTGGCCAACCATGAAATTGTGCATTTAAAAAGACTTCACACTGACTACAGAAATGCCAGGCGAAATTTATATGGACTTGCTAGTATCACATCTGCTCAGATTATTCTGTAAAATTCCATTTCCTTGGATTCAAAGTAGCAGTGTATTCATTTCCTATATCAGTATCTGTTACCTCACACATATGAAAGTTTGTTGTCTTATTTTTTTGAAGCAGCAACCATTATTTTTCTTAAACTTTCCAAGAAGACTAATGTTCTCTTTGAAAGAAAGAAATACATAAGGACTAAGGACCAATGAATTAACTGAAAATAACTGATAAGGGTACTAAAAAACTTAATTAGTCATTTTGAAATATTGAGGAAGAAGCATTAAATTTTTTAAGCTTAAAAAAAGGTTTATGTATTTTTATCAAAGATATTGATCTAAACATTTCAAATTAATAGGCATACAATACTTCAAACCATTGTATAAGAGATTTTTATCATTGGATAAAATATATTTCCTAAAGTAATTTATGATCATTTTATTTTAAGAATAATTTGAATAACTGCAATTGAAGATATTGTAGCTTGCATTGTAAATTATTTGAAAAGTTTAACAAGTTTTGCAGTGCCAACACCTTTTAAGCCTTAGCCTTTTCCCCTTTTGCTTTTTCTCCGATTCATCTCCTCAGTCCATCCTCCCTTATGATAATATCACTTGAGAACAACTGTGAGTTGAATTGGTAGCAGGCACTCTATTGATGTGTTCTCAGCTGCCTGGCAGAAAATAATACTTAATCAGCAGTGGAAGAGATTTTCTGAGAATATTCCAGATACGTATAGCAGGAGACCCAGACATTATCCTGTTCCATGGCCCACCAGTGACCAGCATACAATGTATGTTGCAGTGCTTTGTCTAGTTGACATCAAGAAAGATGCCAAAGAGCACATGTAGGTGCTAAAGTGAGACTCACATGAAATCTAGCTAGAATGGGAGAGGCAATTTTGAGGATGGAGACTACTACTTAGCTTGATGTCAAATCCTTTTTTTTGCTTTATTAAAAACAAATCATTGTCTGCTATTTTCACAACCACAGCTTGTCCTTTCTATGTCTAAAACAACAAAAGCCTTTCACAAACCTTGTGGGGGGCCTTCCCTTGTCAGATACCCACAGAAAACTTGAGATATGTGATATTTCTGCAATAAATACTCTGAATATGTCCATATTATGTGTATCAATTGACCTTAGTAATCTGAAAATCTTTAGAGTATATAAAATTTAGAGTGTGTAAATTTCTGTGATAGGATAAATATTATAGATTCCTTTTTCTAAAATTAACGCTGAACAGATGAATAATTTAATGATTATTAGATTTAGGTGCAAGAAACTAGAAAGAAGGAGTGAGCATTTAAGATTGGAAGAGTATTTTAAAGGAGAAAAAGTAACTAAATCTTTAGTAAAGTTACACTGCCTTAGCTGAGTCATTCTGATAGTGATTATTACATTACCAGTGTATTGATAAATTCACCTAATAAAAGATGTCTTTTTAAGACTTAGAGGTAAATATATCTCCGATAAGCTAAAGTAAATATCTCTTGGCTTTTCATATTCTCCAACTTGTTTAATTCAGTGTTCAATCCACTGGCATAACCTTTGCTTTAAAAAAAAAAAAGACTGAAGGAGATGTATTCTAACAAAAAAGCTGTTATCTAAACCCAAGATAGATTTGAATGGGACTGATTACATTATTCTATTGTGAGTTGATGAAAAGAAGACAAAAAAAAAAAAAACACACACACACACACTTCAAACAACATCTAAGAAATATTCTTCCTAGCCATTCAGTGTACCCTTAAGTACCTTCCTTAATTTGAATGATAATGTCCATAGACTTTCTTATTTTTCCCTTTCTTCATTTCCTACCATGACCATTTATTTGTCATAAAACTAAATAGTAATCACTCTTGCCCCCTACTGAGGAAACTATTTGACTGAATATGTTGGCAGGTATCATGCCGTCTGCATGTTTTATTTATAACTGTGCTATCTTTGTTTTACTATTTTCCTCTTTGTGAGCCTCAAAATGGCTTTCACAGTCCAGATGAATTCCAACATTTTGAATTTCATCTAATTTGTATCAAACATATACTGTAATAATCTGCTAAAATTCTTGATAATAAAATTCAGAATTTATTCTCTACTTCATAATAAAAATCACTTTAACTTTGAACATACCATTCTCTACTTTAAGACTGAAACATTCATAGGTAAAGCATTTGATTGGCTTGGCACTTACATAGCTATCTTTCTTTAAGAAAAGAAGATTCATTTCTATTTATATTGTTTTAAATGAATGCAACTTGCCTTTTCTAACAAGGAAATTATTTTTAGGGTTATGTTTAAAAATGCAGCATTAAATGCTCTGGGTCTAAAATTTAAAAAAAATCACCTAAAATTGTAAGGAGGAAAATGGAAATAGGTATAGATAATGTTTAATTTTTTCATACACTTCATTAGTTAGTGATCCAATTTTTAAGTAGAATTGGAAAAATACTTGTATATCCTGTGTCTTGTGCTTACTAGTTATGTAATCAAGCATACATTGGTTCACATCTCTAAGACTTTTTTTCCAGGGTAAAAAGGGAAATGCAGGAAGTATTTTCTGATTCAGTTCATGGTACCATCATTGTGGACACACTGCGCACTATACTTCCTGGATGCAGCAGGAAGAGTTGAGAGATAGAGGGAGGAAAATGGATATGAGAGAGAGAATCAAGGACAAATATCTGTACTCTAGTAGTGATCTCCATCAAGAATGAAGGTGCTTCATTAATCTTTACGCAATGTAACTACTACTTATTCAACATGTTTTTAATTTACTCCAGTATATTATGAACTCTGCTATAGTTCTCTACTTTATAGAATAGCAAGTTTTAAGGAGTTGAAACGTCTTGCTTAAATCCAGGTATGATTATGAATATAACATTCCTCTGATACGCCAGTTTCTTAAACTTTGATAAAAATTATGATCTATTCCTTTTAAATATAGATTGAATTTAAATATTCTAGGACTCAATTTCTTAATACTAACAATTACATTACAAAATTTTGTCAGGAATGAAAAGTCATTGGGTGACTCTGAAACTGGTTTGGAAAATTGATATAGTTTTGTCCATCTTCAATCCTGTAGCATCTCTCCATCTTCCTCTCCTTCTCCCTCCTTTTTTTCCATAGCAGATTACTATAAGTAGCTTCCAAATTTCAGGTGCCAGTACTTTTAGGAATCTAGAACAAGGTGTTCAAAAATCTTACTGGAGTTTCAAGCTACTGAATATTAAAGTTGTATGAAGACCTTTGGGATAATTTGTAGATGTATCTGGGTCTGTTACTGCAATCAACTACACACCCTTACTTTATTTCACCACTCTTCTGTCCTTTAAAGTTCCTTTTGGGGGCAGCTGGGTGGCTCAGTGGATTGAGAACTAGGCCTAGAGATGGGAGGTCCTAGGTTCAAATCTGACCTCAGACACTTCCTAGCTGTGTGACCCTGGGCAAGTCAGTTGACCCTCATTGCCTAGCCCTTACCATTCTTTTGCCTTGGAACCAATAGAGTATTGATTCCAAGATGGAAGGTAAGTTTTTTGTTTGTTTGTTTGTTTTCTTTTTTAAACCCTTACCTTCCATCTTGGAGTCAATACTGTGTATTGGCTCCAAGGCAGAAAAGTGGTAAGGGTAGGTAATGGGGGTCAAGTGACTTAACCAGGGTCACACAGATGGGAAGTGTCTGAGGTCAGGTTTGAACCTAGGACCTCCCATCTCTAGGCCTAGTTCTCAATCCACTGAGCCACCCAGCTGCCCCCAGAAGGTAAGGGTTTAAAAAATTTTTTTTTAAATTTTAAAACAAATAAATAAAATGGAAGGTAATGATTTTTTTAAAACTTCCTTTTAATTCTCTTTTTCCTCTTTATTATTGTCTACTTCTAAATATTAAAAAAAATCAGTATCTTTGGTAGGAAAGATGAAGAAAAAGGAAGAAGAAAACAAAAAGCATTAAGTGATTTTGTCTTCTTCTAACTTCTTATTTTACTTTCCCTCTCATCATTATAGTTTATTAGCAAAATTATTTTTGAATAAATAAATATTTTATCCCTTTGCCATATTATATGACTTTCCTCCTGTCATATAGTCTTTAGTACATATCTCTATGTTAATAATCTTAATCATTATAAGAGATTATTCATATTGTGCTTTCAATTATATATAATCTTTTTCAAATAACTCATTGTATCTTCATAAGAACCCTTTAATGCATGCTATTATTATTATTTTAATAATTAAGGAAAATAAATGACAGATCTTAATGGCTTATGCAGAATTACACAGAGAGTCAATATTTCTTTGATATTGTGTATCCATGTTTCTCTTCTGAATGCATCCCATTCCTTTTTCTTGGCTCTATATGTGTGTATACATATTTGTGTGTGTGTTTGCTATATGTGCATAGATGATGGTAAGTGTAATGGAGGATTACTAGGGAAGTTAACCAAATTATCTGTGAGTTCACAATGGGGTGAGAGAGACAGGAATGACAGATGGACAGGACCAAACAAGGTTGGGAGACCAGGTTTTACTGCCGACAAGGTGACTGCTGCTGAAGTGGCAGTTGAGCCCAACTGCCACACTGCTGTATCTAGTCTAGGCCTATGGAAACCAGCAAGTAAAAGCAAGAGTTTTATAACACTTTTAATCAGGGACAACTAAGAATAAGGATGGGAATGGGGGTTACTACACTCTTCAGACTAAGGGCAAATCCCAGGGTCAGGGAAGGGACTTATCTACACTAACTGAGACCTAGTCAAGACAGGGCCCAGGGAAAAGCAGGATTGAAGTGGATATCCTCACAGTAGTGCCCAACTTCACTACAGTGGTGTTTCTGCTCCTCTAGGACCACCTGCTGTACTCTTCCAGGTGGGTAGATTCTGGGAGCTGACCCAGCCCAAGTTGACCTGCAACTCAGTTTGGGATTAGCAGTCTCTACCAAAATCTCCCACAAGTAGGTGACAGTCTTTCCACAGGATCTCTGGCAATCTGGTGTCTCCTAAAGTCAATTTCAACTTGCCCCAACCACCATGGAGTCTCTCAGAGAGCAAGAACCACTTCCTGCTTCCCCATTCCATGTTGGAATTCTCCAGGCCTTCCTGCTAGGTCTAATATGAATACTAAACTAATAACTAAGTAATAATTTTCCTCACAACATAAGCATTATCCAACCCTTCTTCCATAGCACTTCATATTCAACAACAGGTTTAAAAAAATCATGACATAATAGAGATAATTTTCAATATAGTAATTCTATTTATGAATTGTTAATTAAAGTGGCAATGAAAACAATACCTTTTCCTGTACCTTACGGTTTTAGGTAAAGTTATATACTTCTCTCCCCCTATATATATATTCTCATTTTCACTAAACATTATAATCAATAAACCTAGTTTTCATTTATATGACTATAATCAGATTATAGTCAGTTAGATTAAATTTTGCAATTAAATTTCATAAGAAAGTGTGTATGGAATATTTTGTTAAACATCAACAATATTGAATCTACTGCTTCCCTTTCACCTGCTTATTTTATAATTTCTTTAACTGGAAGCTCTCAAAATTTTACTGGCATGAATGAATTACTATAGCAAAACACTTGTCCAAAGCTACTTAAATGTCTACTGACTTCATTATTTTGAATTTTAATTGAATAGCTAATAGCTACAAAAGCATTTCAGTCCAAAGAAGACAAATGGTGAAACTGCAATTTGTTTTGTTTTCCATATTAATTTTAGTCAAATTAAAATATTCTTGAATTTTTGTTCTTTAAAAAATCTTAAAAGTATTATATAAAATTATTATATTTCATTACTTTTTTTTTAAACCCTTCTACTTCGGTGTATTGTCTCATAGGTGGAAGATTGGTAAGGGTGGGCAATGGGGGTCAAGTGACTTGCCCAGGGTCACACAGCTGGGAAGTGGCTGAGGCCGGGTTTGAACCTAGGACCTCCTGTCTCTAGGCCTGGCTCTCACTCCGCTGAGCTACCCAGCTGCCCTATTTCATTACTTTTTGTCATAAATCATTTCCTTAAATTAAATAATGAAAACAGATATTACTATTATTTTAAAAGGTGATATTAAATTTAATTTCAAATTATTCTAGTATTTTTACTAGAAAGTATTAAAGTTTGTCTTCATGTGAATATAGAAGTTATTCTCAGTATTCCAAACACCTATGATTAGTCATATTTTAGTCCTATTAATTTGGGACCTGTCATACAAACATATTTGTCATAATGATTATAAACATTTATAAGTTAAAAGTACATAATATGAGATGTGCTGATTTTAAATCAGACTAAAATTGCTCATGTGTGTGTATACTTACATATCATTTACAAATACATATACATACATATATGTATATTATGTGTACATATATTAATGGGTTTATAATTTAAAATTCCTAGAAAATCTGGGTTCTGGATAAGAAAATCAATTTATTAATCTGGCTAGCAATTAGCAATAGATTAATTTGTCAGTGATCAAAAGAAAATATATATAGCATTTTGAAAGACCATTACTAGCCCATGATATCACTAATTGCTAAATAGCTAATGAAGAGGTAGGCCAAAATCCTCTCTTTTTCTTCCTCGATTCCTTGATCATGGTGGAAAATCACATGCCCATTGCTAAGATTTTTTTGTGTAGGTGAAGAAGTCAGGTTACAGCTGGTTAAGAATGAGCTTAGTTCAATTTTCAATGTAAGATTCAAGAACACTGTCCTGATCACAGAAATACCTATCTTAAACTAAATCTTTATTTACTCATTTTTTCAATGGCCCCAAACTAAAAGATGCTCTGAGGTAGGAGATAAGAAAAGCATTCCATGGATTTGTTAGGAACAAAGGAATGAGGAAAGAAGCTTGATGGACAAATCTGACCCTCAATTTAAAACTTAGAAATGATTTGATATGAGAAATAAGTTTCCCTCAGACAGATAGATAGATTAAATACCTACTAAAATCTGCTGTTTTCAGGGTACAAAAAGATTCAAAAGAAAATCCTTATCCTCAAGAAGTTTACACTCTAATAATGGAGACCACGTGAAACAAATTTTTATAAGTAATCTAATGGACACATAGAAAATAATCATATGAGAGAAAGTACTGGATTTAAGAAGGGAATATGGAAGACTTTTTACAGAAGTTGGGACTTTGCTTGCAACTTAAGGGAAGCCAGAGGGAGTTACTCATTGGACTAAAAAAAGGGTATTTTAGGCATGGGGGACAGTTAAAAAAAATGCTTGGACCTAAGAAATGAAGTGTCTTATTCATGATTATGTACCAAAGCACTGTGGTAAATGCCAAGGAAACAATTAAAAGGAAAATAAATACTTCCTTCAAGAACTCACATTGTAATGAAATAATTAATATATGTGTAATTAAGAAGAGAGGAGTTGGAAGATTACTACAGAGGGAAGGAGGGAATGTAATATTTTAAAATAATAGAGACTGAGATTAAAAGGAGAAGTAATATTTTAATTAGGGCCATCTTGGTAAAATAAAGAAATGACCATGCGCCTGGCTAAGATCTATTTCAAAAACTCCGCCATCATCCATTTACCTTCCTTACCATCTCCTACGAACCAAAGAGGAAGTCCCAAACCGGACCTCCCAATTTAAGCCATGCTCCATTTTGGTAGACATCATTAAGTCAGAAACCGGAAACCCATTGAATCATGGAAAATGTGGTTTCAAAGTCCCCCAAATGTCCACAGGAAGTCTGTCACACTTCTAAGTAATCCAAGGCTCAAATGAGTCTCAAATACCTCTCAATAAAACCCCCCAAATTCCAAATAACACAGGAACAAACAAAAGTCAGCTACAGAAGGTCAGATTTGTATTGAACCTAAAGAAAGCCTAAGAAACAAGAGAAAGAGTTGAGAAGGGGAAGATGGAGATATGAATATTCATTTTCAAAATAAAAGGTAAATAAAAATAATCTAGCATTATGTTCCAAATATATTTGAGGATATATTCCTCATTAAATCCAAAGGCTTGAACCTATAAATTATATAGGAAGGAAAAGCTGGTTCTGAGTTAGTATATAATAAAAAAAATTATTAAAAAAGTATGAAAAAAATGAAAGAAAATATCCATCTGTTATTAAGAAAATATTCCAAATGAACAATTTCCCCCTTATGTCAAAGTAAGAAAAGTAATAACTCTGAAAGCTGTTTTAGAAAAAGTATTTGATAAATTATTTAATGGATATTTTTAATGGAGATATGGACTAGAGCATGTCAGAGGGGGCTCCTCTTCTCCACTGTGCCTGAGGACATTTCTTACATCAACCACCCCTCTGACCAGGAGCCCCATAGGAGGGCTTCCTCCTTCCTGTCTTTGATAAAGAAGCATCTCACATGCAGCATGAGAATTGTAGTTTGGGCTCTTGGTCTCTAAAATTTAGTTATCATTAGGTTAGAGGATAAAATAATTATATTGATCCAGATAAGGTTGAATGTCTACGCCAAAAGAATCACTCGATTTCACTTTGAAAGAAAGTGTCTCTGAGTTCTAGTACTCTGAAAATCTGAACTTGAATCTGTGATATTTAGCATTTTTTTAAAAAGGTTTTGACAAAAGTCTAGGTGGCATCCTTAACAAAGTTGATTTTATCACTAAATATATGTGCATATGTGTATGTGTGTGTGTGTCTACCATGTAGGCAAAAAAACATGAAAATGTATATAAATAGGTTAAAATGTGTTGGGCACAACTGGGTTAGAAAATTTACTTTATAATTATAAGATTCAAATGCCATGGTTAGATAGCTATCTGTCTGAAAAAAATCCATAAGTATTAGTAAAATTAAAACTCAATAGCCATTGTGGAATATACCATCATTTGATTTAAAAAAGGCTATGTTCAAGTACTGCCTTTGACATATAATTGCTTTGTAATGCTAAATAATTCACTAAACCCAGAGTATCTCAACCATCTAAAATATTTTAAAAATCCATATTACATGGCTTATGATATGCAAATGTATAGGAATTACTAAATTATTCTATTATTATAAAGAACAGATTTTTAGAGAGTAGTATGAGGATGATATTAGAAAGTAAGTCTTTTTACGTTAGTTTAGAGGTAAGAAGTAGAGAAGCTGGCTTGAGAAAGAATTGGAGTTTGAAACAGATCCGAGACAGAAAGTCAGTTTTAATGTTGATAGTGTGTGCGGGAGGTATAACTGTTTTTCTGTGGCAGTTACTCTCTGGGAGGTAGTTGGCAGTTGCTCTCTCTTGGAATTTTGGAAGCAGTTAACATATTCTTTCTCTCTCTCCTCACTGTCTGAGGTAGAAGGAAAGGAGGGAAAAACCTGAAGAGCTAAGTGATTTCCTTTTCCAACTTGGGAAACACTAGTGACTGTCTATTGCTGAGTACTAACTTGGTTCTTGCTGAGACTCAACCAGATGACCTTTGTTATTTTTATAACTTGGAGACAAAGTTAAGAATTATATACTTCTTATAAGGATAATAGTGTTAGTTTATTGTAGAATAGGGAAAGTTTGGGTTAGTCAGATCAGGAAGGATCAGTGTAGCCTGTAGAAACAGGATAAAAGGTCTCTTGAGGAACCATGGAATTTTATCTGGGTGGAGTTAGAATCCTTTAGAGTTAAAAATCCTTTTATATCCTTATATTCTCAATAAATAGTTCATTTTTGTATAACAAGACTCTTAGTGTCCTTATGCCTGGCCCTAAAGACTTCACTTATGAGTTACACTTTACTTATTTGAAAGCCTAGGAAGCAGTGTGTCTAATCAGTTTATATTCATAATCAATTCATTCACATATTATTTTTGAAAGAGTAATGATATTAGTATATAACTAAATAGGGGAGACAGCATAAATTGCTTATGGGACATTTCAAAATGTTTTAATGTTCCCATTTTATTTCCTGATATAAAACCAATCCTTTAATACAAATATTTTCCATGATGCTATGTTAATTGATTGAATTCTAGAACACTAAGAAATATTTAAAATGAAAACTTGGTGTAATTCAAATGGCCATGAAGGTCAGAGTGGGAATAAAATAGGATACTACATGTTATCCATAATGATATGCATCTAGGAAATGCATAATTATAAAACTTCATAAAATTATGCAATTGAATCAAATGTACTGTGATGTAAATAAGTTGTTAAGATATCCAAATAATTAGAACCATAGTAGTTACATCTGCTTCACCCTGCCCGCTCCTACTACACCCAAGAAAACAATTTTGTATACAATCTATAACTTGGATTATGCTTATGTGAATCTGTTTTCTGGCAGATTAAAATTTCTTTATGAATTTCCATTTAATTAAATGCTGAATTCCAAAAGAAAGTGCACATGTGCTATAAAATCTCCATACTTTTCAGCAGATGGCTCTGCAATCTGCATTTCAATCCTCTTGTTTCATTGTAGTTGGGAACAGCTTAAAATAGTGACTCATTGTAGCTCAGAAGCAACTTTTAAAAATCATATTTCTGACTCTAAGGCTGTTTATGCACATTATTCCAAGGAGCTATTATGCTCATCATAAATTTCAATAGAGATCATCAGCTATGTTTTTTCTATGTGGATTGATTTAGAAATATTCAAATAGTCACTCTTATTATAAAAAATGTTGGAGGTGACTAATAATTGTCTATAAAAAAATAGTGTTGGAAAGAGAAAATATTGTTTCTTTTACCTTTTCTGTGACTATGACCATTGAGCAGACAATTTGGCTATAAAGAGAATGAACTTGTTGATTCATATTAAAGACTGATTCATCATTTCCTGAATCTTATACTTTGACATACATCAGGAATCACTTACAAAATAAAATATTTGTAAGGTTTAAGTTTGTTCATTAGAAATAATTTTGTTGAGATATATATTTTGCCACTTTGGAAAATAGATGCATAGGTAGATATACAGACAGATAGATAATTTATATTGATTTATAGTTGATATATTCTTATTGGTCGATTGGGAGGCCAAAGGAAAAACTACAAGTTCGAATTAAAAAAAATACCTCAAGTACAGTGTCAATAAGACTCATACATAGCAAGTATATATGATTATGGCAACTGACACCTCCAAAACTTCCACGCTGACCATTGTATCTCACTTAAAAGTTTTCATAATTTTCAACCTAGAATATTGCATTAATGATGATGACAAATCTAGGCTAAAATACAATTTATGGACAAAAAGTTAGTTATTTGGCATCCTCATTGAAATAACACAGCAGGATCAAATTAGTTCTAGCCTAGAAATGATAGATAGTATAGTAATCCATCAAAGACTGAATCAGTAAGTCAGTAAAATTCTATCAAGCACCTACTATGAACCAGGTACTATGATAACCACTGGACATGCAAAAGGAGGCAAAACAATTCTTGCCCTCAGTGGATCAAAAACTAATGGGAAAGATAACAAGAAATTAAGTGTGTAAAAATATGTTCTATATAGGACAAAGTCATTAAATAATTAAGATAGAGAAAGCACTGGAATTAAAAGGGTTGGAAAAGACTACTGGTAGAAGTTGGGACTTGAGTTGGGGCTTTCCTTGTCCTTGTTTCCTTGAGAAACAAATGGGCAAATATAAGGATATAGAAAGCTTAGATAATCCAATGGATTGATTCATCTAATACCGATGTTACCCTTTGTGATCAACTGTTCCAGTCACTGACTACGTTGCTTGTTTCTTTCCATGAGTAGCCTTTACTCTATGGGATGGCAGCTTGATACCCAAGCTCAGCTTGGTAATGGTAACCTATCTATCAGACACCCTTATAAGCCTGGGGAGAAATGCCTCACTTAACCTCTATAAGCACATCTCACACACACACACACACACACACACACACACACACACACACACACACACACTAAAAGTTAGATTGGATTATAGATTTTGTTCAGTTCATTTTCTTTTTCACAAATTTAAATCTGAATTTTATCACTTATGAGTGCGTTTGTGTATATGTACAATATAATATAGATATACATACAAACATATGAAGAAAAAGAAAAACCAAATGAAAGTTAGAAATATGCTCATATTCACATGCATGTAGAAAGTATCCATTTTTCTCAATATAAAACAATATGCATAAGATTTATATTGATCATGATGTACAGTATAGAGGAAAAGAATTATGACTTTATTCCTTTATACAAACTTTTTCTGGCTCAAATTCATTTGTATTATTGTTAGAGAAAAATTGTATAAGGTTATGAGTCACTCTGCTTCTTCTTTTCTTCTCATAGTCTTCCTGACTATGAAAACATCATTCATATTCCATACAAAATTACTAATAATCACTTTAAAGGTCAAGTCAAATGCTTTGCTGTCTAACCTCCTCTGCTTGACTTCTCTGTTGTAATTGTCACTGTCAATCACTCCCTTCTCTTTGGTACTCTCTCAGGTTTTTATGACATAATCATATTATTCTTCTCTTATTTGTATAAGCACTCTCTCAGTTTCCAACAGATATAATAGAAAAATTAAAGAAGGAAGAGAAAAGAAACTTTTGTTATCCATTGTATTTTTTTAAACATTTATTAATATTCATTTTTAAAATGGTTACATGATTCATGCTCCTACTTTCCCCTTCACCCCACACACTCTCCCCACCCATTGCCGATGCACATTTCCACTAGTTTTGTCTGTCATGTGTCCTTGATCAAGATTTATTTCCAAATTGTTGGTAGTTGCATTGGTGTGGTAGTTTCAAGTCCACACCCTCAATCATGTCCACCCCGACCCATGCGTTCAAGCAGTTGTTTTTCTTATATGTTTCCTCTACTACAGTCCTTCCTCTGAATGTGGGCAGCGTTCTTTACCATAGATCCCTCAGAATTGTCCTGGGTCATTGTATTGCTGCTGGTACAGAGGTCCATTACATTCAATTTTACCATAGTATATCAGTCTCTGTGTACAATGTTCTTCTGGCTCTGCTCCTTTCGCTCTGCATCAATTCCTGGAGGTCTTTCCAGTTCGCCTGGAACTCCTCCAGTTTATTATTCCTTTTAGCACAATAGTATTTCATCACCCGCATATACCACAATTTGTTCAGCCATTCCCCAATTGAAGGACATACCCTCCTTTTCCAATTTGTTGCCACCACAAAAAGCGCAGCTATGAATATTTTCGTACAAGTCTGTTTATCTATGATCTCTTTGGGGTACAATCCCAACAATGGTATGGCTGGATCAAAGGGAAGGCATTCTTTTATAGCCCTTTGAGCATGATTCCAAATTGCCAGCCAGAATGGCTGGATCAGTTCACAGCTCCACCAGCAATGCATTAATGTCCCAATTTTGCCACATCCCCTCCTGCATTCATTACTCTCCCCTTCTTTCATTTTAGCCAATCTGCTAGGTGTGAGGTGATACCTCAGAGTTGTTTTGATTTGCATTCTCTAATTATTAGAGATTTGGAACACTTTCTCATGTGCTAATTGATACTTTTGATTTCTTTACATGAAAATTGCCTATTCATGTCTCTTGCCCATTTATCAATTATCAATTGGGGAATGGCTTGATATTTTATACAATAGCTTTAACTCCTTGTATATTTCAGTAATTAGAACCCTGTCAGAGTTTTTCATTATAAAGATTTTTTCCCAATTTGTTGTTTCCCTTCTGATTTTGACTACATTGTTTTTGTTTGTACAAAAAATTTTTATTTTAATATAATCAAAACCATTTAATTTACATTTTATAATTTTCTCTAACTCTTGCTTCGTTTTAAAGTCTTTCCTTTCCCAGAGATCTGACAAGTATACTATTCTGTGTTCACTTAACTTATTTATAGTTTCCCTCTTTATATTCAAGTCCTTCACCCATTCTGAATTTATCTTGGTGTAGGGTGTGAGATGTTGATCTAGACCTAATCTCTCCCATATTGTTTTCCAAATTTCCCAGCAGTTTTTGTCAAATAGTGGATTCATGTCCCAAAAGTTGGGCTCTTTGGGTTTATCATACACTGTCTTGTTGATGTCATTAACCCCAAGTCTATTCCATTGATCCTCCTCTCTGTCTCTTAGCCAGTACCATATTGTTTTGATGACTGCTGCTTTATAGTGTAGTTTAATATCTGCTAAGCCCCTTTCCTTCACATTTTTTTCATTATTTCCCTTGAAATTCTTGATCTTTTGTTATTCCAAATGAAATTTGTTATAGGTTTTTCTAATTCACTAAGGAAGTTTTTTGGTAGTTTGATAGGTATGGCACTGAATAGGTAAATTAATTTGGGTAGAATTGTCATTTTTATTATGTTAGGTCGTCCTACCCATGAGCAATCAATGGCTTTCCAATTGTTTAGATCCAGTTTTATTTGTTTGGAAAGTGTTTTGTAGTTGTTTTCATATAACTGCTGTGTTTGTTTTGGTAGATAGATTCCTAAGTATTATATATTGTCTAGGGTGATTTTAAATGGTGTTTCTCTTTCTACTTCTTGCTGCTCTAGTGTGTTGGAAACGTATAGAAATGCTGATGATTTATGTGCATTTTTTTTGTATCCTGCAACTTTGCTAAAGTTGTTGATTATTTCTACAAACTTCTTAGTTGATTCTCTAGGATTTTTTAAGTAGACCATCATATCATCTGCAAAGAGTGATAGCTTAATCTCCTCCTTGCCTATGTTGATACCTTCAATTTCTTTTTCTTCTCTAATTGCAACTGCTAGTGTTTCTAGTACTATGTTGAATAATAGAGGTGATAATGGGCATCCTTGTTTTACTCCTGATCTTATTGGGAAGGCTTCTAATTTATCCCCATTGCATATGATGTTTGTTGATGGTTTTAGGTATATTCTGTTTATTATTTTTAGGAAAAGTCCTTCTATCCCTATACTTTTTAGTGCTTTCAATAGGAATGGATGCTGTATTTTGACAAAGGCTTTTTCAGCATCTATTGAGATAATCATGTGATTTTTGTTTGTTAGACTGTTGATATGGTCAATTATGTGGATGGTTTTCCTAATGTTGAACCATCCTTGCATTCCTGGTATAAATCCCACCTGATCATGGTGGATGATATTCTTAATTACTTGCTGGAGTCTCTTTGCTAGTATTCTATTTAAGATATTTGCATTTATGTTCATTAGGGAGATTGGTCTGTAGTTTTCTTTCTCTGTTTTTGATCTCCCTGGCTTTGGAATCAGTACCATATTTGTGTCATAAAAGGAATTTGGTAGGACTCCTTCTTTGCTTATCATACCAAATAATTTGTATAGTATTGGGATTAGTTGCTCTTTTAATGTCTGATAGAATTCACTTGTGAATCCATCAGGTGCTGGTCATTTTTTCTTAGGGTGTATTTTGATGGCTTGTTCAATTTCTTTTTCTGATATGGGATTATTTAGGTATTCTATTTCTTCTGCTGCTAATCTAGGCAGTTTATATTTTTGTAAATATTCATCCATATCTCCTAAATTGTTACATTTATTGCCATATAATTGGGCAAAATAGTTTTTAATGATTGCCTTAATTTCCCCTTCATTAGAGGTGAGGTCTCCCTTTTCATCTTTGATACTATCAATTTGGTTTTCTTCTTTCCTTTTTTTTATTAGATTGACCAGTACTTTGTCTATTTTATCTGTTTTTTCAAAGTACCAGCTTCTATTCTTATGTATTAATTCAATAGTTCTTTTACTTTCGATTTTATTAATTTCTCCCTTGGTTTTTAGTATTTCTAATTTAGTTTTCATCTGGGGATTTTTAATTTGCTCACTTTCTAATTTTTTGAGTTGCATGCCCAATTCATTGATCTCTGCCCTCCTTAATTTGTTAATATATGCACTCAAGGATATAAATTTCCCCCTGAGTACTACCTTGGCCGCATCCCACAGAGTTTGGTAGGATGTCTCATCATTGTCATTTTCTTCAATGAAATTGTTGATTGTTTCTATGATTTCTTCAACAAATTGGTTTTGGAGAATCATATTATTTAATTTCCAATTAGTTTTTGATTTGCCTGTCCAGGTGCCCTTACTAATTATTATTTTTATTGCATTATAATCTGAGAAGGTTACATTTATTATTTCTGCTCTTCTGCAGTTGTTTGCAATGATTCTATGCCCTATAACATGGTCAATCTTTGTGAATGTACCATGTGCAGCTGAAAAGAAGGTATATTCCTTTTTATCCCTATTTATTTTTCTCCACATATCAATTAAATCTAATTTTTCTAGGACTTCATTCACCTCTCTTACCTCTTTCTTATTTATTTTTCGGTTTGATTTATCCAGATCTGAAAGAGTAATATTTAGATCTCCCACTAGTATGGTTTTACTATCTATTTCCTTCCTGAGCTCTGCCAGTTTCTCCTTTATGAATTTGTGTGCTATGCCACTTGGTGCATACATATTGAGCAGTGTTATTTCCTCATTGTTTATGCTGCCTTTAATCAGGATGTAATGACCTTCCCTGTCTTTTTTAATCATATCTATTTTAACTTTGGCTTTGTCAGAAATTATAATAGCCACTCCTGCCTACTTTTTCTCATTTGATGCCCAAAAGATTTTGCTCAAGCCCTGAACCTTAAACTTGTGTATGTCCACCCGCCTCATATGTGTTTCTTGTAGACAACATATGGTAGGATTTTGGTTTCTAATCCACTCTGCTATTTGCTTCCATTTTATGAGTGAGTTCATCCCATTCACATTCAGAGTTATAATCATCAGTTGTGCATTTGCTGACATTTTTGTATCCTCCCCTATTCCCACCCCTATTTCTTATACTATTTCCTTTAAACCAGTGGTTTGCTATTGAGCCGCTATCCCTTATCCCCTCCCTTGATTAACTTCCCTTTCTACCCCCTCCCTTATTTTTCTCCCTTGTTTTGTTTTTAAAGGCCTTATGAATTCTCTCCCCCTTCTTCACCCCTCCCTTTTTTTGACTTCCCCACTCCCTGCTCCCCTTGGTTTATCCCTTCTGACTTTCTCAGTAGGGTTATATAGAGATTTTTGTCCCAATGGATAGTATAGCTACTCTTCCCTCTCCGGGTTGATTTCACTGAGAGTAAGATTTGATTATTACCTCTTAATGCTCTCTTCCTCTCCTTCTTATAATAGTATTTGTCCCCTCTCCTTCCCATGCCCTCCCTGTGTGTAATAGAACATCCTATCTTTCTTATTCACTCAAGTTTCTCTTGGTGTCCCCTGCTATTCACCCCCTCTTTCCCATCCCCCATGTCATCTTAGATTATTTTGTGTTCCACCCTCACCCTGTGAATTATTTTTCTGATGACTATAATAGTGAATACTATAATAGTGAATAGAGTTCACTACAGAGAATTATACATAACATTTCTCTACATAGGAATACAGATAATTAGATCCCCTCTGTATCTTATTTACCTTTTCACGTTTCTCTCGATTTTTGTGGTTGGATATCAAACTTTCCATTGAGCCCTGGTCTTTTCTGTGCAAATACCTGGAATTCTTCAATTTTGTTGAATGCCAATACTTTCCCCTGGAAATATATAGTCAATTTTGATGGGTAGTTGATTCGTGGTTGCAGGCCTAGCTCTCTTGCCTTTCTGAATATCGTATTCCAAGCCTTGCGATCTTTTAGCGTGGAGGCTGCCAGATCCTTTGTGATCCTGATTGGTGCTCCTTGATATTTGAATTGTCTCTTTCTGACTTCTTGTAAGATTTTTTCTTCTTCTTGTAAACTCTTGAATTTGGCAATTATATTTCTGGGCATTTTCTTATCTGGATCAAATGGCGCGGGTGTTCTATGGATCCTTTCAATGACTATATTGCCCTCTTGTTGTAGGACTTCAGGGCAATTTTGCTGAATAATTTCTGTTAGTATGGAGTCCAGGTTTCTATTAATTTTTGGTTTTTCTGGAAGACCAATTATTCTCAAATTGTCTCTTCTAGACCGGTTTTCTTGGTCTGTCACTCTCTCACTGAGATATTTCATGTTTCCTTCTATTTTTTTCAGTCTTTTGACTTTGTTTTATTTGTTCTTGTTGTCTTGAGAGATCATTGGCTTCTAATTGCTCAATTCTAGCCTTTAGGGATTGGTTTTCGGCTATAATCTTTCGGTTTTCGGCTATGATCTTTTGGTTTTCGGCTATAATCTTCTGGTTTTCGGCTATAATCTTCTGGTTTTCAGCTATAATCTTCTGGTATTCCTTTTCAATCTGGTCATTTCTGGTGTTCAATTTGCTTATCAGTTCATTTGGTTTCTGAGTCTCACTTTCCAATTGCAAGATTCTACCTTTTAAACTGTTATTTTCTTGCCAGATCTCTTCCATTTTCCTCAAAATCTCAGTTTTGAACTCTTCCATAGCTTGTGAGGAGTTTTCCTTATTTGAGGAGGGTCCGGATGCTTGTTTGTTCTCCTCCTCTGTTTGCTCGGTTGTCTGGATTTTCTCTGTGTAAAAGTTGTCGAATGTTAAAGACTTCTTTTTCTTGTTGTTAATCTTTTTCTTCTGAACTTCCTGAGACTGGGTAGCCATTGTTAGCCCAGCAGCTTCTCAGGTTTATCCTTGCGCTCAGGGTCTGTCCGCGGTCTTTTGGCTCCTGAGTTCTGAGTTCTGGTTTTTTCCAAGGTCAAGCCCCCTGGTGGTCCCCCTTGCTTGATCCTCTGCTGGAGGTTTCTTTACAAGTCTCAGGACACTGTTTCCACAATCATATACCCGTCTGCACTGGTTCCCCACTCAGGGTTTCAGAGCTTTAGCTCCTGGCTGCGTCTGCCTCCACCCATACCTCCACCCCCGCCTGCGCTCTGAACCCGTGCTCTGCGTCCTGAGTATGTTCTCTGAGCCCTGCTCCCACACTCAGATTTTGTGTGCGTTCTTTAGCTTTTTGGGGTCTTAAATCTTGCTGCTCTCAAGAGCAGGCCCCAGAGCTGCCAATGACTCAATGGGTACCCCAAACTTGCTCTATTTCTTTTTAGCTGGCTTCGGTGCTATAAGTGGTGTGTGTGGAGGGGGTGGGGGTGAGGTAGTTGCTCAGCCTGCGATTTAGTGAGAGCTGTTTCACCCCTTTATAGCATGGAAATGCCCCGATTCCACTTACCTTCCACCCTGTGCCCTGTTGTGGGGTTCTTCCATTCATCTGGACTTCTTTTTATGTCCCCTTGAGGAGTTTTGTGTGTTTTGGTCAGGAGAGGTTAAGAGCTGCTTCTTACTCTGCCACCATCTTAACCCGCAACCCCAAAAGCCTCCATTGTATTTTAAAATTGATGTCTTCTATACATTTGAAACTTGACACAGCCCCAAAACAATTTCGTGTTTTTTATACAAAATCTTCATCTTTTCTAAACTTCCCTATTATTGTAAAGAACATCATCCTTTTTCATTCTCTGTTCTTCTCTCTCTCTCATCAACATCTCTAATATATGCCAATTTCTCTCCTCTATCATGGAAAACCCATTTTCAAGTCATATCACCTCATCCTTGGACTACTATCATAATCTACCTGACTCAAATCTCTCCTCACTTCAGTATTTCTTTAAGAAGTTAATAAACTTATTTCCTCTAATTCATATCTGACCATCTTGTGCCCTTACTTAATAAAATTCAATGGTACCATATTAAATATAGGATCACATGTAAGATCCTTTGTGGTTTGTAAAGCTCTTAATAACTTCTCTCTCACCTTTCCAATTTTCTCATACCATGTCCCCCTCCATTTATTCTCCTTTCTACTGTCTTGGGCCTTTTTGCTGTTCTTCACATATAACATTCCATCTCACAACTGGAGTTATTTTCCCTGGTGTTGGGAGCCATTAAGACTCCTCTTTTTGACCCCTTTTATGATCCACACCTTTTCTTATTGAAAAACATTGTAGCCTCTAGGAAAACTTTAAGTTCTTAGTAAACCAGCACTTAATGAGTTAATAGCCTTTCTTCACTCAGCAGAGTAAAGCTGCAGCTGTGGGTATATCTCTCTAACTGCTCCAGGCATCCCAAGGTCACAGAGTGGCAAGCTCAGGCAAAATAACTTTTATATAAAGTGAGGCTCATTAACCTTGAGCTTTTTCTCATCCAGCATTATATTCATAAGAAAATTGTTTGTAAAACCATAACTTCATTGTGCTTTGAAAAACCATGACAAAATGTCAGCTTGACTGCACAAATATGAACCTTTTTTTTGCATGTGTTTGTGTGTGTGTGTGTGTGTGTGTGTGTGTGTGTGTGTGTGTGAATTGGGTTTGGTATACGTTATATAAATAAAATCCTAAGCTCATTGTGAGAGACACAGCAGCAGCATGAGCTGACAGAGAGATCTCCAGTTTCCATTACTTTCTTATCAACTAAGCCATCTTTATCAGATTATCTGGAGATGATAGATAGATCTCTAAACCCTGGTTATCTCTCATAACCAGAATTCTCTCCTATATCATCATCAGTTCCTGACCCCCCACCCCCTTGATTTCTTAAGGCTCAACCAAAATTTCACCTTTACAGGATATTTAATGACATTCCTTAAATTTAGTGTTTTTCCTCTGAGGTTTTCTATTACTTACATCTATATCATCTATATCTATTTTAATAGGCATATACACATACATATATTAAAGTATATTTTCTTAATATATAGTTGCTGGCATATTTTCTCCCTCCTCCCTATTAGATTGTGAGATGGTACATAATATGAACCTAAATAGTGTGTGGTGATTTTACTTGAACACTAAGGTAGATTTATTGTTTGGTCATTTTAGTCATGTTTTGACCATTTGTGACCCCATATGAGGTTTTCTTGGCAAAAATAACACAATATCTTTACATTTTTTCCAGTTTATTTTACGAATGAATGAACTGAGTCAAACAAGGTTATGTGACTTTCCCAGGATCATACAACTAGTCAGCATCCAAGGACATATTTGAACTCAAGAAATTATCTTCCTGACTTTAGGGTCAGCACTCTCCACTGTGCAAATCAGCTGCCCTCTAAGCCAGATAGTTGTCTCTAATAGAAGGCTTTACTTTCTTTTTTAAAAATAATATTACCTCCTCACATTATGTGTAATAGTAATTTTGAACATTAAAAATTGATTAACAAATTTTCTCCTTCCTTTTCTCTTTTCCCCCAAATCCTTGTTGAGACTATAAGTAATCTGTTGCAGGTTTTGCATGTGTAATCATGTAAGTCATTTTTTTTCCATTTTAGTAGCTTTCATGGAAGAAAACTTGCAAAAAAGAAATTAAGAAAGTGACATATAGTATACTATGGTCTAATTTCAGATTGAATAGTTCCTTCTCTGGAAGGACATAGAATTTTTGTCATGATTTCTTTGGTATTATCTTGGTTTTGCTGAGAATAGCTAAATTATTCATGGTTCATATAATAATTGTTGAAACTGTATATAATGTTGTTCTACTTCTTATTACTTCACTTTGCATTAGTTCATGAAAGTCTTTCCAAGTTTTTCTGAAATCCACCTCTTTATCATTTCTTAAAACACAATAGTATTTCATTACACTATCATACTAAAACTTAATCATTCCCAAAATGTCAGGCATCCTCTAATGTTGCAATTCTTTGGCACCACAAAAAGAACTGCTATAATTATTTTTGTACATATGAAATCTTTTCCATTTTTTTCTTTATTATCTCTTTGGTATATAGATCTAGTAATGGCACTCTTAGGACAAAGGATATTGCAATTTTTATAACCTTCTGGGTACAGTTCTAAACTGCTTTCTAGAATGGTTGAAAAGTACTCAACAGTACAGTAGGGTTTCAATTTTCCTATATCCTCATCAACTTTTGTAATTTTCCTTTTCTCTCATGATGGGGAAATCTGATAATAGTTTTGAGGTGGTATCATAGTGTTTTTATTTGCATTTCTCTAATTTATAGTGATTTAGAGCTTTTTATCACATGATTATAGCTTTAATTACTTTGTATGATAAATGCTTTTTCATGTCTTTTGACCATTTATCAATTAAAAAATGACTTTCATTCTTATACATTTGAGTACCTTCTTTCAATATTGAGAAATGAGGCCTTTATTAGAACCATACATTGTAAGATCTCTTATTTCATTTTATATTATGTATATATATTTTTTAAACCTTTGTACTTTGGTGTATTGTCTCATAGGTGGAAGATTGGTAAGGGTGGGCAATGGGGGTCAAGTGACTTGCCCACCCTTGTCACACAGCTGGGAAGTGGCTGAGGCCGGGTTTGAACCTTGGACCTCCTGTCTCTAGGCCTGACTCTCACTCCACTGAGCTACCCAGCTGCCCCCTATATTATGTATATTTTGATAGGATAGTTTCAAAACTTGATATGGTCCTCTTTAGGATTTGAAAATTAGATATTAAGGCTATTATTGCACTTGTTAAGTGCTTTAAATCTTTTCTTCCTTTTCAAATTTTATTGCATGATGCCATTTATCTCTTACTATTTTCATAAATCACCCTCTCCGTGATCATTTCATGCTTGATGCTTTTCTTTTTTTGTCATGAAGAAACTAAGATATCAATTATCTGTTGATATGTATTATCTACATCCATTGATTAAATCTCATGTCTAGATTCAAACCTAATCATGTTCATAATTGTATTCTTATTTTTCTTTCTTCAAGTCATTTTCAACTCCTCTTAATATCTCTCTTTTAGCAGAGATTATCCCCTCTTCTCTGAGAACACTCCAGAGAGCCATTATGAGCTCCCTCTTTGTCATAGTTATGCATGTTAAATGCCTTCAACACTCCCCACTATTGTCTCTTCCTTTCCTGATTCAAAAGATATTCCCTTAATCTGATTCTCCTGAATCTTCAGGAAGTTTTCCCACTTGATTACCCATTTCTAGATTTAATCATAATTTTTATCTATAACCTACACTCACATCAACATTTCAAAACAGAATTAAACAAAATTAGTTAAAGCCAAAAATTGATCTCTTGGCATCATTATGCTCCCAAATTATTTATTATATGTCTTTTCTCTTTCTTAATCAAAGTCATAGGAAAAATACAATAGCAAAAATAGCAAAAACAAACAAAAATATAATATAATCCTGGTCTCCACTTCCTTCCTCCCCAACTCACTTCTCAGTTCCTTCTAATCTATTTTTCCATTTCACCACTTGCCTTAAAATGTTCTCTTCAGAGTTAGTATTTATTCCATAAGCACTAAATTCAGCAGACTTTTAATAGTTCTCATCCTTCTTGATTTCTTTCTCTCATGGTTCAGGGTTATTGTGTGTGTATATATATATATATATATATATATATATATAATTTATAGATATATGTATGCCTATGTATATATGTCTTGATATATCTGTATTCATATGTAACTGTTCATGTGTACATACAAGCATAAATATATAAACATATGCATAAATACATGTATGCCTTGATGTTTACAGGCATATGTTACATGTACACAATATCTATAAAACGGTGTGGGAGTATATGCATGTGTGTTTATATTAGTGAGTGTTATTTTCCATTGAAATTCAAATAAATTATCATGAAAACATTAAGCTTATTGATATTTTGAATGAATTCAAACTTACTTTTATTCTTTTGAAAAAAGCTATAACCATATCACCAAATAAAAGTAGAGAGAAAATCAATTTATTCAATTTTAATTTGTTTAATATGTAATTTTATTCACAACTTCTGTCTAGAAATAAACTCTCCAATTCTGGAATTCTCACATCATCTTATTTTGCTTTAACAAACTTGATTTACATTTTACTCTAGGTTGTAATTTAAAATGTGATTTTAAAAAAATAAAATATCTGCCTTTTCTGTTTTGTGGTCTGTTTTTATTTTGTATCTTCATGACAAATGTGATTTTATATCTTATAATTCTAAACTTTAAAAAATGATCAGAGGTCTGTATAAAATTCAGTAGACTTAATTCATAAACCCTATATTTTTCTAGAATAACAGATTAAAACACAAATTTATAGGTTATTAAAATCATATGAATTATGGACGTATGCAAGTAAAATATGAAAACCTTTAGGCCAGCTGTTAGCTAACATTTGAAAATCAAATGAAGTTTGGAAAATAAAGCACCAGATGGAGAAAATATGTACACCCAGGGAATAACTGTTTCTTTTTCTGTAATTTTAACTTAGTATCGGACATGTGCTTATCAGAAAATAAATGCATGTCAATAAATAATGCTTTCCCTACATGTAATATTGACAATGAGTTCATGCCATTAATTTTTGGTTCTTGAGTATGTTCCTGGCTCCCTGGGATCTGGAAGAGACTTTCCGCTTATTCCAAATGACTCCCTACAGCCAGAGGGCTGAGGTCAAATCTGGCCAAAGAAACCAAGAAAGCCGACATCATGGAGGATATAAATTTTGGTTCAAGGGAACTTTCAGGGATTTTATTGCACAAGGAACCACAGGAAGCAAAATATATTAGTAGGGAGACTGCAAATAGAGATTGAGGAAGGGATGGTTAGGTAAAGAGGCTTGGGATAAAAGAGATTTGCTCTTTTAATTTATTTCATAAATAATTATAAATTTTGATATAGTCTCCAGAGAATTTTAATGTTAATAGTTGTTACAGATATACAGTATCCCTTTAAGCCAGAGAAAAGAAAACTTCTAACAGCTTTTAATAATTAACAATTTAGTTTAATTAAAATGGAGATAGTAAAATGAATATAGTATAGGAGAGAAATATAGGAAAGAGGTAGAGAAAGAAAATTTCCCAATGTCTGTACTAGTTATCTTATAGCTACCTATAACTACTACCTAAATTGCCTATACGTACCTCTAACTGCCTGTAACTACTGCAAGTAACAACCACCCCAAAAAGTTCCAACCCAATCCAGGCCAAGCAAAACCAACCCAATCAGTATTTAATCCAATCCCAATTGTGTTCAGTCAACAAAGAGCAGCCACCTTCCAAAAAGTTCAAGAGAGATTAAAAAAAAAAAAAAAAACCTAACAGACCAAACCAAAAGCCCAAAACCCAAAAGTCAAAAAGCCCACTCAGTAAGCTCAAGCCTACATGCCTTTATATTCCAGCTACTAAATGCCATCCACCAACCCAACACACTTCCAGAAGCCAAATTCCCCATAACTGACAGCCCTGTCAACAACTAATAGACCAACCAACTAAAGCTGGCCCCCTTTTATATCCTTCTCCTACCTCACTTCCTGTCTTTATGTTTCCTTTTTCCTGTCTCTATGGTTTCTACTTCTTGTCACTGTGGGCTGGTTAATCCCATTTCTATGGTAAGAGGACCTCCAGGTCCCCCATTAAATGAAAAAAAATGGAATAAAAAATTTTCTTTTCACAAGTTGAATATGGAAGTAGAGAAAAGGTGAACACGAGAGATGCTGTGGAGTTAGAAATGACAAAACTTTTAAACTCAACAGTTAGAAAATTAATAGTTGTTAGCAAAGATGAAAAATAAAAAAATGAAACTCAGTTTATGAGACTGGGTAATCAGGAAGAGGAAATAATAAAACATAATAAACAAAGTAATGTGTGTATATGTATTATTTTTGTTTTTTATTTTTTATTTACAGCTCTCTACAGTACATATACTGTAAATAAACAATTTGATCTGCAAATCCTATCAGATCCAACTATAGCTGAGGATTTATAATCAATTGATAATTCCTTTCATTATTCAAAGTTTTCCTGTGTAATAAATCATTTTAATTTAAAGAAAAGGGGGAATTATGTGGCAAGTCATTAAGAGAAATTAGAATCTCAAATAGATATTTTTATCTCGACCCCATCAAACATTCAACACAGACTGGCAGAGTCGTGTTTTGAACTTTTCTTCTTTTTGATGGGGTCCAGATAAAAATCTCTATTTGAGATTCTAATTTCTCTTAATGGCTTCCCACAATATACGCATACATATTTTTTCAACACAGGAAATTGATATTCTAATGGGACATCTAGGTAGAACTCTCCACTTGAAGGTGTTAAAATGATATTTAGGAAAAGTTTGGGCTTAATGTATACCTTTAAAATATTTACCATAATGACGATAATTATACATTTTGCAATAGATAAAATCACCAAGTACAAAAGTTTAAAAAAAAATAGAAAAAAAGGTTCTAGAGCCCTAATTATATCAAGTCCAAAACTGAGTTTATTACCTTTCCCTATAAACCTTTTCAGACAAATTTTCTTATGACTATCAAGATCATCACCAGCCTTCCAGTTCCCTTAGCTGTCTGTCTAGGTATCATGCTCAGTTCTTCACTACTTCTCAGCCCTCACATATATAACAAGGCAAAGGCCTGTTGACCCCATTCTCTACTCAGATAAATACTATTTCCTTGGTGCAGACACTCATCAACTCATGCTTGGACTATTATAATAGCCTACTAGTCAGTCTGACTGCCTCAGTTCTCTCCCTTCTTTCATCCTTCATCCTTCATTTAGCCTGCAGTGATCTTTTTATTAACCATATACCTGATCATGCCACCTACAGTCCATAAATTCCAGTGGCTCCCTATCATTTCCAAGATCAAATAAAAATATGAATCTCTTTGGAATTCAAAATTCTTCATAATCAAGCTCTCTCTCTCACTTTCCATTCACCTTACACATAATAAAAAATATGACCTGTGGAACAAATATGATTAGAAAGCATTAATTTTACAGTGAATGCAAACAGTGGCAAAAGAATTGTCTGTTAAGAAACTTAGGAAAAGTATTTTCATAGAAGACAAGGGAAAACTAACTAACAAGGAGTTGTGGATGGTCAACACTGAGCAAAGGGAAAAAACCAAAGTAGATAAAGAAAAAATACTCATTTATTGAATATGGGAAATACTGGATATTTAATTTTCAATATAATTTAGGATACAAATATTGATAATGCATTAAAAATTTGCTAGGAAACATAGTTACCACACATATTAAAATATTCCTATGTATAAAAAACATACATTAAATGTCTTTCATTGAACAGGATTGAAATAAATAATTACAATTATTAATTAATTTCTATAATACTTGGTAGAACTAAAATTATACTATTTCAAATATTTATATACTTGTATGCATACACATATATGTATCTGTACATGCATATCCAAAGTATATAAGAAATATTTGGCAATTTCATTCAATTCATCAAATATTTATTATAATGAGTGAATATGTTTTTTTCTTAACAAAGGCAAAAGATCTCAACACATTTTCATAGCCTGGAGAAGAAACTTAGGGCACCCTGGACTTAGACTAAGACTGACCTTGGGTGGGAGAGAATATTTCACAAAATATCACATTTCTATATTAATTTTTCCACATTATATATCCATTATATGCCAAGCTTTCAGATTGCTTCTGATACCAAAATTAATTTTATTAATAATAATAATAAAATATATTATATAATAGTAACAACTATTAAAATTAAAATTCCCTGGAGATTGTATCAACATTTATATTTTTTAGAACTCCTGTGAAGCACTTTATAGTTGTACTTTTTATTTTTATGTTTTCCTGCTTCCACATTCCCCACTTTCATAAATACCTCTACATATAATTTTTAAAATCACAAATAAAATTAATATAGGTAGAAACTGAACAAAATATATTGCATGGAAGAAAAATTCTTTGAACTAAGTGTCCTGGACACATATACCAAAATTCTTTTTCTTTCTTTTTATTTGTGGTGTTTCTTTTTCTTTTTCTAAACACTTACATTCTTCCTTGGAAGAAGTAGTAAGGACTAGGCAATGGGGGTTAAGTGACTTGCCCAGGGTCACCCAGATAGGAAGTGTCTGAGGCCAGATTGGAACCGAGGACCTCCCATCTCTTGGCCTGGCTCTCAATCCACTGAGCAACCCTGTTGTCCCCTATACCAACATTCTAAAGGAATTTTGAATACATTTATAAAGTAAGGCTGTTTAGATTACAAAAATATTTTTAAAAGAAGTAGAAACAATGTCCGTCAAAATCTTTGCTAAAAATCATTAATAATGACATAAATCAGAAATTTAATTAACCTTGATATATGAGGTACTATCTCCTTGCATTAAGTTGGCAAAAATTTTGAAGCTGGGAAAATTTTTTAAAGGAGTTTGGGAAGGGTAGACAAGACAATTTATTGCTGATGAAACTTTGACTTCATTCTACAAATTGTAGTTGAGGGGAATAAGAATTTTATAGAAATAATTAATTTTTTAAATATCTCTTGAGGTTACACTCTTGAGGCTATTTTCCAAGCAGTTTATTCAAACATGGAAAAAGACAGCAATTAAAAATGTTTATCATGAATAGGAAACTAGGAAATCAACTGTGTCCAGTAACTGATGTGTGACTGGATAAATTTATTTTGTAATATAATGTATTATTACTATCTAGTAAAGACTAATGAATGTGAAGAGTATAAAGAAGCATCACAATGCTTGTCTGAAACAGTGTAGAATGAAATAAGAAAAAAAGAATACTATGATTTAAATCCTTTCTCTCCACTTATTTTAACTTTTGATTCCTTATCAGACACTGATCTTCCTTGGTCAAAGGCAATTCTTAATTTTGACCTCTTCCCCGTGATCTGTTATCATTGATCTTTCAGAAACAATATCAAAGCCCTCTTTCATCCATTTGTCTTGATCAATATGTTAAACTTAAATTAAAAAAAAAACAAAACTAAAACTATTATTTTATCCACAAGACTCCACTTACTTTGTTTTAGAACAATCTTGACACTCCCCCTTCTAACACTTCTGTTAGAGTGGAATTTATTTTTTGCTTCTATAGGTTTAGAGTTTATTTGATTACTTATTTTTTTATTTATTTCTATTGAGGAAATCATCTTGATGACAATCTTTGATGAGATCAAAAGGTTAATCTTTTACAGAAAAAAAATGACAATGACTTGTCAGTTGGAATAAGAAACCACCCCCTCATTACTAATGCATTGCTGGTAGAGTTATGAACTGATCCAGCCATTCTGGAGGGCAATTTGGAATTATGCCCAAATGAGTATAAAAGAATCCCAACCCTTTGATGCAGTAATATCACTCCTAGGCTGCGAGAGTTATTGAAAGTTTGAATTAATTACTAATGGTTTTACAGGAAGTATATATCAAAAGAGTAACATATAGAAATTCATATTATGATCTTCATTAATTCTGGTATATTTTATGAAGAATATTTTATAGCTTCAAAGAGAAGTAATTTCTCAAAAATATATAACTTCTCTCAAATCATTAATTTCTTTAGGTCTCCATTTCCATGACCTTTAACTAGGCTGTCTTAAAGCTCTGTTCCAGCTCTAAATATCTGATAATATGCCATTTAGCAGTTGATATAATAGTCACATTGATTGGTCCCTAATCAGAATAAAACTAGTAGTTCAAATACTTTTTTTTACCATTTTCCATCAGTGGTTCTGATTGGTTTCAACTTCATACAACATCATACCTGAAGCATGTATATATGTCTATCCTCTTTCAGCTTCCTTTTGTGCATGTTCTTCCAAGAATAGATTGTAATCTGGTTGGGGGCAGGGATTGAGTTGCATTTACTTATTGTATTCTATGCACAATCACAACACAGTAATTGATCTATATTTATTGATTAGAATAATAGATTTGAATTATTGAACTAATTAAAGTCATAATTGAACACATAGATGTGAAACCTTATAATGATAGTTGTTTAAGAGTGAGCCTGACTCATTCTCTCAGTTCTTTAGATAATGATTATTATTATTACTTAATCATCAGCTTTTTAATTGAATTTTATTTTTTCAATTAATTATAAAAACAATTTTAACAATTATTTTCAGAGGAGACAGCTAGCTGGCTCAGTGGATTGAGAGCCAGGTCTAGAGATGAAAAGTCTAGAGATGAAAAGTTTAGGCTCAAATCTGGCCTCAGATTCTACCTGGCTGTGTGAGCCTGGGCAAGCCTCTTAGAACCACTATACAATATTAATTCTAAGACCTTTAAAGGTAAGGGTTTAAAATTAGGTTATTTTCAGATATTTTGCAATTCAAATTTTCTCTTTTATTTCCCCACCTCCCTTAGTCATTAATACTCTGACATAGGTTATAATAGTGCTTTCATGCAATATATATTTTCATATCCTCCAAATCATAAATAAAGACATATCACATATGTAATTTAAAAAATTCATGAAAGAAATAAAGTGAAGTATGCTGTGCTTTGATTTGCAATCATATTGCAACAGTTCATTCTTTGGCTATAAATAACATTTTTGTTTGTTCATTTTTACCACAATTTTCTTGGAGTTATCTTGAAATTTCTTATTATTCATAATAATTTAGTCTTTCATAGTTAATCATTATACCATATTTCAGTTACTGTATAAACTGTTCTGGTTTTATTTTACTTTGCATCAGTTCATATCAATCTTTCCAGGTTTTTCTGAGCTCATCCTACTCATCATTTCTTATGGCACAATAGTTTTTCATTACTAATACATACCACAGATATTCAGCTATTCTTCTAATGAGAGATCCCCTCAGTTTCTAATTCTTTGACATTATATAAAGAGGGGCTGAAAACATTTTTTGCACAGGAAAGTAATTTTTTTCCTCTCTCTGATCAGTCCATCTTATTTTCCTCATGTTCATTCTTCTCTTTCTCTCCTTTCAGCCTTTTGCTCATCATATATATTTTAATTTCCATTTACCCATCCCTCTGAGTTTCTCATCCTTTTGACTGCCTCTTTTTTTGGTTTCCCCTCCCTGTCTTCCCAGCTGAGTAAGATAAATTTCTATATGAACCCAAATGAGGATGCTATTCCACTTTGTGTTAATCCTGCTGAGAGTAAGGTTCAAGCATTTGCCTTCCACCCCTTTATCTTCATTTCTACTTCATTCATTTCTTCTCATGTGAGATAATTCTCTCCTCATTAGTGGAGAATTATTGCTCAATGCTCCATCCTTGTATGATGGGCAAATTTCATAAGATCTGACTTCTAACTCTGAAGAGAAGGCAATTGTTTTAATTTCCCTAAGGTTTCTGAGGGGAATGAGAGAGTTTTGGGAAGAAACTGACAAATAAAGAAATAGACATTCCCTTTCAGGCTCCATATGAAAATTTAGACATCTAGGAAATCTTCTTTTGGGCAAAATTTGGGATTCTTTCTTTGGGTTTTATTACTTAGTTCCCAAATGGAGATTTTTTTACTCTCTATTATATATTTTCATATACATATACAATTTCTATTTAAGTATTATTACGAAAATGTATAAAAGGACTTGTTATATGCTATTTATTTTCATTGTAGAATTGGCATCTGACCTGAAGGGATTTGAACTTTGAACATAAAGTTCATTTATTTAATTTACAGTTTTTGCTTCTTTTTTGTTTTTATTATTTTTTAATTTGAGTTTTTAAAATTTTTTTAGAAAAAAATTTTCCATGGTTACATGATTCATGTTCTTGCTCTCTCTCCTCACCTCCCCACCCCACAGTAGCTGACGCACATTTCCACTGGTTTCTTCCTGTGTCATTGATCAACACCTATTTCCATGTTATTGATAATTGTTCTAGGGTGGTCATTAAGAGTCTACATCCTAATCGTGTCCGCATCATCCCATGTGTTCAAGCCATTGTTTTTCTTCTATGTTTCCACTCCTATAGTTCTTCCTATAGATCCCTCAGAATTAGCATTGCTGCTAATACAGAAGTACATTACAATCAATTTTACCACAGTGTATAAATCTCTATGTATAATGTTCTCCTGGATCTGCTCCTTTCACTCGGCATCAATTCCTGGAGGTCTTTCCAGTTCACATGGAATTCCTCCAATTTATTATTCCTTTGAGCACAATAGTATTCCAACACCAGCATATAGCACAATTTTGAACATAAAGTTTAGATATGAAGTTAAAGGTTCTTCTTTCCCCATTAACAAATAGCATACAGTAGCTTATCACAAACCTTAAAGTTATTTTCTCTAGAAGGATAATATTTAAGGGAGCAGATATATACAATTCTAATCTATTTTCCCCTTTCTCTGGGAACTTCAGAGTGACCAAGCTTATAGTTTCAACTTCATGATTCCTATCTTATCAGGAATCATCGTCTCCATTAAAGAAGAGAAATGGGAGAATATTCTAGAAATACTGATTTTTTTCTTCCCTATAAGCCACATTTAGATTGTTAGATATGGATATATTTAAAATTTGTTGTCAAAACATAATCACACCCACCCAAGCTACATTTTACACACATACAAACACACACTTTGTATATATATTTATACATGTTATGTCATCAAATAAATCATTGTGTCTTTGGCTATCACTTTTTCATTTTTCTCCCCAGTACCCATAGCCACATAAGTTCCTAATAATTGTTTGTTAATTGATTAATTGATTTAGTGATTAAATAATTAATTGATTTAGTTAAATTATTAATTGATTTAGTTAAATAGTTAATTGATTTAGTGATTAAATAAACTAAGAAGAGTTTGTATTTAAATAGTATGGATTTTAAGCTTTTGAAATCTAAAGGTCAGGTAACAAAATCTTCAAATTCCAAGCTCATTTCATGCACCTTCAAAATTCCAGAGTAGTTTTAATCTTATTAAAATAAAATTGAAAAATTTGTGATAAAATAAATAAAACACAATAAAACTTGATGATAAGTTATGGTTTTCTCAATTTATATTGATTCCATTTTTTAAAATTTGTCATGAGTAGTGTTAAAAATTTGTTAATAACATCCCATTGACTTTTTTTTTTTGCACAGCTCTAAGAGAGAAGAGTGAGGTATGAAATTGACAGAATTCTTTAAGGGGAAGACAAAGTGAAGAAAAGCATCCTTTAAGGGGAAGACAAAGTGAAGAAAAGAATCCTCTAATCTTTCTTCTCCAACAATGTACATTCCCCAGTCTTTAAGGCAGAAGAAGTTTTGATGCTATAAACATTATAAAGCTAGAAATTTCATTTCATATCTGTTTAAGGCAAAAATTTAGTTTTAAAATATTAGGCAGTCATTCATAAGTAAATAATAGAATGATATGCTTTCTTTTAAAATAGTTTCTCTAAATTTTGAAATCCCTTGTCTCTAAGAGCTGAATGATTAGATCTTAAAGGTAAAATGAAATGATGCTAAAACAGGGTCTATATTGATTGAATCAGCAAAAGGCCAACTTCTACAGCTGTTTCTAATACTATTTATGTTCCACATTGTGCTACACAGTAATTCATTGCACATCTTGGATGACGAGTACTGACTCATGTCTATTTGTTTCTAAATGGCATAATCTAAATCTCTTAATGAGTTATATATAGACATTCAGTGGCATTTCATGATTTGCTGGACACTCTTTAATTTGTCTTGATAGAAAGGTTTATGTATATGGAACTGACTGAGATTGGGCTAGCATCCCAATGAAGCAACAATATTAGTAGCAGAATCAGATGATTTTCCGAGTAGTACTACTTGATGTTGTGATTGAACAGATTTTCTTAATATCAATATGAAATAATATATTAGTTCCCAAAGGAATATATTTCAGACAAAATTCTTAGTTGTTTTCTCCTTCTATAGTGCACACTTCAGAATGTAAACTATTATCTTAATTTGCAAAGATATCTAAGTCAAGTGATGTTTCATAAAAATAATTTTCAGTGTCTTTTTGGTTTTTAGAATTATCTTTCAGTTCAAATTTTTAAATATTTAAAGTAAATATATCTTGTTTTAAGAAGTTGAAAAAGCAATGAGATCATTTGCCATAATTATATAGTGGATCACTAAGAAATATGTTAAAGGAATACATCATGATTTTTAAATTTGAGTAGGCCACAAGTTGTGCTTGTAAACCTTCTCTTATAAAGTGTAGGAATTTCCCATTTATTTTAGATATAGTTTTCCAAACTCTTGTAAATCTGTTTGTGAAGATGGGATAAATCCTACGCTGCCTATTTCTTAGATTTAATCACCAAAAGTGTAAATACCCCACTTAATTCTCAAGTAGGTTAGGTCTGTAACCCATGTGTGCAAGAGTGAATGATGAATCAGAATTGACTGACTGCCCCCTGGTCATTCCTAAGCAAAGCCTTTTTTTTTTTTTTTTTAAATTGGTACCCTTGAAATGGGAGGAAGGTACAGGAAGTAACAAAAGGAATGGTCTTCATAAATTGCAAGAACTTCTTGGAAAACTCTCTTTGTCTTGAACTGGAACTTGGAGGAGCTCTGGCTAAGGACCTTGGACTGCTTTATATTTATGCTTAGAACTATCACATGGGTGAGTGAAAGTGACTGACTCCCTTCCTTAGCTTCCCTGGAAGTACTAGCCTCCAGAGGGACCCCTTGTCTGGAAGGAGGTCTCATGGCTAAAACCCTTGTTAATTGACCTTTAGGCTCTCCATCTGGGGCCTCTGGAGACCTGCCAGAGTAAAGCAGGGCTTGAGCACATAGTCTAGCTTGTTAAACTAGATTTCTTACTCTTGTATCCTTACTTTCACTCTTCCTATAGTTTATAAATAAATTGTTTAAAAAAATCATTTGGAATTGGGTAATCGATTCTTGGTAACCACCCTCTCTCATATTCAGCCCAACCATAATTTTACCCTTTTACATGTTCAATGGGGCTCTTATATTCCAGTGTATACTCCAGATATTTTTTGGATCAAGCTTTTTTAAGGCTGTAAAATTGGAAGGGTAACCCAAAAGGCATTGGTTGATTAGGTCCCAAGAGCAAGGTCTTATAGAATATAACCATGAGATTAAGGGGAAAACTCAAGATACAATGTCTGATTAGGGGAAATTAAGAATACAGAAAAGAAGTCAGGCCACAGAGAATCAGTGGAACTCAAAATGCATTAAGCAAGAGTAAGGACCAGAAACCAAAATTAATATTTAGGGGGATTAGGGAGGAAGGTAGGAGGATAGGATGGATGGGAGAAAGGAGAGAGGAAGGTAGAAGAAGGGAAAGGAAGGTAGTGGTCCCCAGATGCTAAAATTGACCAGAGCCCTTCAGGGGCTCAAATAAATGATCAGAGAGCAACTTTAGGGTTTAGAATAGCTAGGTTTTATTTAGATTAGGAAAGGGAAGGTCTAGGGAAAACTAGGAGGTAGGAAGACATGGGAAAAGGCTCTGAGAGAGAATTCCGTGTCTGAGAGCCTCCGGGCTCAAGGGAGTAGCAAGAGAGACTCCAGGGTAGAGAGAGAGTTAGCAACAGCTCAGGGTAGAGAGCTCCAGGGTAGAGAGCAGAGCTTCCGGCATTGAGAGAGAAAAGGTGCCAAAACTTTTTCTTTTATACTTTCCCTGATGCCTCCCACAAAGGAAGTGGGAGGTGTCAGGGGAAGTTGTAACAGAGAGAGTCCTGGGAGTTGTAGTCTTCCAGGACTTATAACAATTTCAAATCACACACACACACACACACACACACACACACACACACACACACACACATAATATGACCTGATGACCTGATATATATGAACACACGCACACACACACACACACACACACACACACACATATGGAAGTAGGAAGAAAGTAGGCCTTACATTTGTTTTAGAGGACCTGGATTAGAGTGTTAGCTCTTTAATTAACTAGCTATGTTAATCTGAGAAAAATCACTTCCCCTTTTTGGTTTCCTTCCACTACCAAATTATGAGTTGGAGTAGAGAATTTACATGATTCCTTTCTCTTTAAAGCAATGATTTCATAAACCAGTGCCAAGAAATCAAATAATGGGGAGTGTGTGGCAGCAAAGTTCAGAATATAGGACTTAACGATGGTGCTGTCATTTCTGACATTTCTTTGTGGTCAGTTTTGTTAATTAAGCTTATCAGTATTAGCTTCTGGATGGGGGAATATGAACAATAGACTATATTTGTAGTAGACTTTGGGATATAGGAAACAACACTTAATTTGATTTATTTTTCTATTTTTTATCCAACAAAAATATAATGCAATTAATAAAGTATAAGTGATCAACAATTTGCTCTTTAACTTTGGTTAGCTAGTACTTTGTATCTATTCAGGGATTTATTATCAATATGGAAAGATTTTTAAAAAGGAGAGAAGAAATTCAATTAACATTTTACTAAGAGGAATTGTGTGTCAGCTACAGGTGGGGTGCAGGGTTTGGGGAAGAGGAAAAGAACATGAAAAATGTAACTATGGGAAATATTCAAAATAAAAATTAAAAAAAAGAAAAAAACATTTTACTAAGAATAATAAAACAAAAAATGAGTAAATGGTTGTGGGTGGCTACCAATATACTGCTTCTTTTTCTCTTATATAGTAATGAGAATAATATATGCAGTTATAGTATTCTTTTGAAAGCACAACAAGGGATAGGTTCTAATAGAAAGTTTTTTTCTAATACAGAATATATATATATACATATATATATAATCATAACTGAAAGGTCTAAGCAATATAAAATCATGTTGCCCTGATTATTTATTAAACTGTTTGAAAAGCATATTTTATTTAGGGGAACACAAAGCAAACTTAAAGGCTTTGATCTTACAAGATATCTCTCACTTGAAGATTCTGCCTTTTTTTGCTCAATCTTTTAACAACAATAAAAAAATAATGATGATGACAAAGAGTAATATCAGTGATGATTTTGGTAATTGTGATGATGATGATAAAGTTTATTTAGCACTTTAAGGTTTACAAAGTACTTTACAAATATTATCTCATATTAATCTTGTGACAAACCTGTAAGTTAATCTGTGATTTTCACTACTTTACAGATTAGGAAATTGAGAAAATGTTTAAATGGCTTTTCTGTTGTGACTAAATTGGGGTCTGAAGCCAGAAATGAACTCATTTCCTTTTGATTCCAGACCCAGCTCTATCCTCTCAACCACCTAACTGCCATTATTTTAGGCCAAAACAATGAGTATTTGAAATTACATTGGAATATTTCTGTTCTCTGTAGCTCCATGAACAACTAAGACATATTAGAAGAAAACAAGATGGCCACTAAATATTCTTTTGAATTATGTTGTGAGGAATATTAATTAGTAATTAATTAAGTATTAAAGTGGGACCTAGCAGGAAGGGCTGGAGCTGGAGCATTCCAAGATGGAATGAAGGAACAGGAAGTGGCTTGTGCTCTGAGAGAGACTCCATTAGTGGTGGGCACAAACTGTTGATAGCACTGGGAGATCTCAGACCTTCATTCTGATTTCCCTGGGATCCTGAGTGGTGGTGGCATCTAGCAGAGCTGCACCAAGGGGAGGAAGAGTTTGGGATCTGGTGGACAGCATCTTAAGCACGCTTGCTCTACTTGGGTACCTTGGACCACCTTGGCTTTTGGCATCCTGAGATCATCTGTGGATTACCATGAGAAACCCTCAAAGCCACCCACAGGCCCTTTAGCTGTGCTGGTCAAACCTGGCTGGAACCAGGTTTGAAGCACCCCCCAGAGACTCCATTACTGCTCCTTTATGCCCAGCCTGGCCTAGGTCAATTAGTATTAGAGAAGTTAAGTCCTCCCCCTTGCCCTGTGGTTTTGCCCATTAGGTTCTAGTGTAGAATTCCCTATCACACCTTTATTTAGTCAAACATAATTAAAACTGTTAAAACCTTTACCTTACCTGCTGGTTTCAAAGACTCTGGCCTAGTGGTGACAGTTGGCCAAAAACCATTCTTGTCAGTTAGGAGCAGCTTAGCTGTGAACTCTGGTCTCCCTATCCTGGTCCTACCTCTCCTTCAACCCAGTGTGTGTACCCACAACCATTTAGATTATATTTTAACAACCCTGGTGCCCCATATGTGCCTCCATCTCTTTTACAGTGTGGATAATTTCAGAAAATTCAGTGGTTGAGTTTTATTAAATTAAACATGCTTAATCAACATTTTGTGTGAACATATTTATGAAATTCATTTGTATGTTGCATTCCATTAAATTTCTCTTACCCAGGTGTATCCTGTCTTACCTTCCTACTATCGGCAGTACTAATCTTCTACATTAGAACTTATTGAAATGAACTCTGAAAATATTGTTGAAATTTTTCTGTATGTACGAATTTTAAAATATCACACTATTAAACCAAGTAGAACATAGCATGCAGGAAACTAAAATTATCATTAATTTCATGGAGTAATGATATTATTGATAATGTTATGAAGAAAAATGATGTGGTGGGTAGGGAACTGAATTTTTTTCAATAGTCAAATGATAATTCAATTCAATTCTATACATATTTATTAAGTGCCTGCTATGAATTATACATTATGTTTATGTTGGGATATAAAGAAAAATAAATCAAGTAGCACCCGCCCTTCCTTTAGGTATTTGCTTTCTATTTGGTTGGATGCATGCCACATTCACTAATAAATCAAGGCCAGGTAATTTGAGGGTCCACTGGAGGATATGGCATTTGAGCTGAGCCTTGAAGGAAACTAAATATTCTGGGGAAATTCATGCTTCATTTGTTTCCATTCCATTTCAAGAGAACTAAAGGCAAGCACTTACCACATTTCCAATTCTGTATAGATTTTATGGAAAAACATGAAAAATAATCACAAGATCAAGATGTATATATAATAGATGAGTCATGGTCTGTCTGCACAACGAAAAGAATATCCACATTCAAGACATGAAATATTCTTTGTCATATGATGAGAAATGGTCAAAAATAAGAAATAATATAGAGAATTCCAAGGACAATTAATGGTATATGCGTAGGCCTAAAGATTTTAAAGAATTTGATACCTTTATATTGAATGGGTGATTAAAATAAAATTTATTGTGATGTATATGCATTAATAATATATAAAAAAGTGTAAAGGAGATCCAATTTGCATGATTGAGGCATATAGCAACAACAAAAATTGCATAGCCATAATTTTTAAAAATCCTCAAGTATTTGAGTGGAATGAAACAATCTGTTAGCAAAATATCCTATTAACTTCCAATAAAGCATTTTCAAATTTCCTCACTTTTCTATTCAGGGTATTTGTCCAATTAATTCTACTTTCTGGAATATTACATTTGAAATCAACTTATTTGTTCAGAGACTACTTTATACATCTATAGAATTCTTTGATTTTGAATCTAGCTCAACCATTTGATTAATACATAATATATAACTATATATAGTTTCAAAGAAGATAATTACTCTAAATTTACATGAGTAGTTTTTTTCCACTTGAGGTTTTTTTAGGGGGAAAATGGGAGAGGTTTACCTAATTAAATTTATTATGATTTAATAGAATCTGAAGAGAATATCATATATAACCCTGCAAAAGCCTCACTGAATGTGTATATGTGTATGTAAGTACACAAAAGTATATATGTATAAAGAGATAGAGTAGTACATAAAATTTCTATCCAGAATGTAGAATATTTTCATTCAAAACCTGGGTTTTTCTTAAACAAATTTTTAAATTCCTCCTAAATTAAATTAACCTTTTGAGGTCTCGGTTTCCTTATGTATAAAATGAAATGTTTTCATTATATGCTACTGTTCTTCCTAGATATGGCAGATTAGGGTTGTAATTTATATCATAACAGAGTAAATTTAGTATTATATTGTCCAAAGCTTTTAAGATGTGTTTTTATATAATTCAAAACATATATATTCAGTGCCAATTATAAAATTATATTTAAAATACATATGAAATGAAAAATAAAAGATCACCTCCCCTTTGGGACTTTACATTATTCTGAATAAAATGTTTATAAGGCTATCTTCTTTTATAAAAAATAACCCTTTTCTTCTTGACCAGAATCACACAACTAGGAAGTATCTGAGATCAGATTTGAACACAGCATCTCCTGTCTTTAGGCCTGGCTCTAAATTCACTTAGCTTCTCCCAGGCTATCTTAATAAGTGAGCTACTGTAGCTCTACTTCACATGATAATGATATCTTTAAATCATAACCCTGAGAATAAGTTTCATAGAGGGAATTCTGGCAAATTTTCCCCATTTTTGTTTCTAATGTCTAGGTATATGCTTATCTTATTTTCTTCATTAGTAACCACTTCTTTAGTTCAAAATTCCATCCCATTTACATTAGCCAAATAAAAAAAAAATTGAAGATAGTTTATGTAGAACATTCTGCTATTGGGAAAGGTTATGGAATGATACTGTATGACTTTATGGATCTTAGGGGAGGGGTATGTAGCATCTTATTCATGCTAAATAATAAATATATGTTAAATATATTTTGTGACATAAAAACACATGATAGACAAATAATATGCAAAGAAAATTATCTTTGATAAAAAGATCATTATCTATATCAAAGAAGTCTTTGATAAGATTTTGAGGCTATGACAAAAAATAATAAAAACTACATACCCACACAGAATATATAGAGATGAATCAAAATATTTATGTTAAGACATATGTCATATGAACTCTCCATATCTTTTAGCTCATCAGTTAGAATTCACCTCAGTGACAAGACTAATACGAAATCTTTAATTTCCTCACATTTCTTTGGATATTAAAAGATATTCCCACTTTCATCTGATAGACTCATCTGAGTGTTCATTGTGGAATGTTGTTGATTTACTTTTGAAGACTATTTGAAGCACATTTTGTCACAGCTGTCTCCTTAATATTCTCATATAAGCAAGTTTTCTATTTTAGGAAACTATCGCAGTGATCCCAATATGTTTTTGTAAATAAATATGTAAATATATATAAAAATTATACGTAGTCTGTATATTTTAGAAGCCAATGATTCACAGTAATTCCTTGCTAAAATACATACTGATGTGAGGCAGTAACCTAAAACTGCTTATAATGGGAGTGCTTATAGTGTTCCTTTTAAGTGATTTAATAAAAAATGTGGAATCATATGGCCATAAGCATACAAAATAAATTCAAAATAACTTTATTATGCATAAGGATAACTAATTTTTTTTAAAGAAAGTGAACATTTTCCATGAAAAACCTACATAAAAACATAATAAATTATAATTGCATTGATATTAATATTTATAATATAAACACATTATTAATTCTTAAATTTCCTTTTTATGATTTACCTTAGTTCTAACTATAGAAAATTTATTTTCTCCAAGTCATCATGATTTTTCCTTGAAAATACCCATTATAAAATAAGCTTTCGGGAGAAGAAATGCTGCAAAATTTTATATTTGAGATAGTTCGAAAATACAAATGTAAACTTCTGATAAATAGGATAGAAATTTAAGTATATTGCCTTGCCAATTATATATTTAAGAAAATAAAAAAATGAGTTTAGATGAGCTTTTAAATAAATAGTAACCATGGAGAGTCACAGATCACTGCCAATTTTTTGGAACTATATAACGTTAGCTTTGATGATCGATAAACTGTGGCAACATGGTTAAGTCTGATGATTCTAATTTATACATTGACTCTGATGAAAAAGTTATGATTTAAAGATAAAATAAAAATTAGCAATACTTAAATATTTTCAGATATGATCACCTAATAGGGGAATGTGACACAAATACAGACACTACTCAAAAGATAATCTTATTGAGATGAGTTTTAAAGAAGCAGAAGGCAGATATTATAGGCAGAGAGAGTATGAAGAACAAATTTAACAAGAGAGAAAAGCATTGGGTATATTCTATATCTATGAGATATAAGGGTAGATTTTGATGTGGAAATAGAGTACTTGACATTAAGAGGTATATGAGATAAGGCTGCAAAAGCAGGTTGGTACCAGATTAGAGTGCCAGAAGTTCAGGCAAAATGAGTTGACCTTAACTGGGAAGCCAACATAAAATCATAAGATGTTTAAGCACAATTCCAGCAACATATAAATGGCAATGGAAAAAAAATATTCTGGTAGTAGTAAAAAAGCATTGATATAATTGCAATCACTTTAAAAATCATGCATAAAAACAACTAGTATATTTATATTGTTTCATAATTTTCAAAAGGATTTACATTCATTATTTCATGTCAGCCTAAAACAACCTTATGTGAGAATAATAAAATACATGTTTATTGAATGTTAAGCACTCTTATCTTCCTGGATAATGAATCTTTTCTCTATATGTGATTTTACTTCTACTGGTTCTATGCCTCAAAAAAGCTACTACTTGGAATACTATCTCTTCCTAGAATCAGTCTGTGTTTATAATAATATTTGAGCTGATAAATAGTAAGAATTGTTAATAGTCATCTATAAATATTAATTCATATATTTTTGCTATAAATGTTGAATTTATTTTCCTGTGAACGAATCTTCATAAAACTAGAAGAACCCATTTCAGTTTTGATAATGCTAACATATTTTTCATTGATAATAACTTTTATTTATCTTCTTATGTGTAATTTGTTAAGAGTAACATGCTGCACCCTTCTCATACCTACCATGTTTCTTTCCTTTAAACTTGAAATCTACTTACCACCATATTATAATGAATCTTTATTAGTTGAAGGCACATCTTTGGAGATTACTGGTGTTAAAGAGATGTGTTTCTGAATTTGGAAAAGGTTTGGATTCATTCAAATTCCCAATTGTAATCTAAACTGAACTCCTCCTCCCACTTAACACCAAACTTAAATTTTCCATGTGCCACTATTATCTGAATAAATACTTAGCAAAGGGAGGTGTCACATGTGGCTCACAGGGGGAAGAAGGGGACAAAATATATTTCTCTAACATTTTCTTCCAGCTACTCTTATAGAAAGTAAACTGTCAGGAAGAGAAGAGAGATTCAGATACTGGACTGCTATTCTAGTCTTCTAATTGTGCTACCTAAAATTCACTCAATTGTTAACACATACAAAAATAAATAGTGGGTCATGGACTAAAATATATGGATCTTCTACTAAAATTATTAAAATATTATTCTAAAGCCATGGTGGCAAACCTATGGCACATGGGCCAAAGGGAGAAATCAGAACCTTCTCTGTGGGCACCTGTGCCATTGCCCCAGCACAGTGTTTGCCAGAATTTATTGCTAGAAAGCCAGAGAGACTGAGTGTAGGACTGCTCCACTTCCCCTATCAACAGGCACCTGAGAACATTCCTCACATTACCCACCCCTCTAAATGTTTTGCCATCACTCTTCTAGGGCATATGCTTTTTAGACTCAAAATAAATTACTCATCACTATTTATTTATTGGGAAAAGAGGGCCGAAACTCTATTCAAAAGACAAGGTTTTCCCATCTGATATGAGATCCAGAATTAATATACTTAGCTAATAAGAAAGGAACACATTTTTCTAAAACAGTAACAAAATAAAAATAATATATATATATATATATAAAGATATATATTAAATAATACAAAGTACATGAGTTTTTCTGGAAATAAGATCGGTTTAACAATTTACATTTCAGAATCAGTGTTACTATTTTAAGAATAGGCAATGGTTTCTGGGAATTCTTAGAGTAATCTTTTGTTTTCTTGTATTAAAGCAAAAATTTTCAAAATTTCATATGAGTTGGTCAATTACTGTTATTAAACATAGCAGAATGCAGATGGATAGCACAGATTGCCTTGGATTTTAACCTTCTAATAGTGCTACCTAAAATTCAATCAATTTTTAACACATACAAAAATAAAGAAGGCCTCGTAGGAGGTTTATGGGGATAAGAATGTCAAAATTATTTGGATCTCCATAAAATGTGGGTTTGGTATGCCTTTAGACTTTTATATCTGTAAATCCAGAAAGTAATCACAAAATTAATAGCAACTCCATTGAATTAAGAAGGATTTCTCTAAAAGTAAAGAAATTTGAACATAATTTGATTAATATCTCAGAAGAAGTTATACTCTGTGAAAGAAGGGCTAATTGTATCACTGGAGTGGAAAAAATAACCCATGAGGACTCATAAAATGTATATGTTAAAAATTTTATTTTGGGTTGCTAATAATTCTGGTTTACAGCTTTTAAAATATTTTCAAATGCTCCAAAGGGTTCTGAGAATTTCAATGGACACCAATTCTCTACAAATGTTGAAATGATGATGACAACAATAGACCCACATGCAAAACATAAAACCATTAGCTTTTAACCCACAGATAGTTTATACTCACCTTCATCCACTTACCAAAAAGCCTAAAGTGATATAGTTTCTGGAGCCTTTCTATAAAGGCTAATCACATTATGAGCAAATTAAGATAACTGTCCTCCACTTTATATAGCATTGCATGATTAGAAGATATTTATATGCTAGTGTCTGTTAACTACCTTGACATGAAATTTAATGCTGCTGTATATGTGAAATGTTGTTATTGGAGAAACGTTATTAAAATCTTGAATTCACAAAAGACTTTAAAGTTTATAAGGTAATACATTCATTGAATTTGAGCTGACTGGAGGTCACAAAATTTAGTCTCATCAGACTACAACCACATATCTCATAGAGACTAAAAGGCTAAACAGAGTTCACCCAAGCTCTTATGATTTAAAATCCTTAGGAAATGAACCTATAATTTTACTGAATTACACAAAATATGCTTCCTGATTGGATCATTATACTAATCCTGTGAAGTATGTACTTTAGAGATAATTGTTTCCATTTTACTAATGAGAAAACAAAAGAACAAAGAAATAATAGTCTTTGGAAATAGATTTGAACTTAGATCTCACTTGAATAAGGTTCATCCTACATTCTTCTCATGAGTTTTTCTTGACTTCCTGGACATCAAAATGACTCTTTATCTTTTTCTAATTCATCTTAAAATTCCTCGAGTATAAAGTAAAGAAGAGCAATTGAACTTTCAAAAAATGGATTTAGAAAAATGGATTCTAATTTTGCAATAAAACAACTTATACTTTCTTAAACTAATAAAAAATAAGGGATTTATGCCAAATTCTGACCAATTTTTATCATACTCAAAGCAAAAGATATTCAAAAGATTACCTAATGTTCCATATGAATTTATCATTTCTTACTTTTTTTTGTCATTTTCAATTACATAAGGGGATACTTTAAAAATATATCATAACTCTTGTTGCCAAATGATAAAGCACATATTTACTACATTAGGATTGCTTTAAATTAGGAAGAATATCAATATGATGAAAAGTCAAATGTAAAGCAATGTAGAAATATTCAAAGCTTCTTTTATTAGCCATGAAAAATTTATAATTATAATATATTTCCATATACATTTCCCCTAATCTTCACTCTTTTGTGTAGGTACAAGTGTTAATATCCTTATTTTTATACCTAAAAAGGATTTCTGTACAGAATTCTGTCCCTAGTGTCAAGAAATTTTTTCTGGCCAATTACCCGGATTGGAAGTTGCTTTCCTTAGATCAGTTAAAGCAGAAAGCTACTTATGTATATGCCCAGGAGAAGGAAAAATCCTCTGAAGACAATGATATGTTGATTGAAAGTCTCCTTAAGCAATTAAAAGATGCAAATCACAGGGCAAAAGAGAAGGAGATAGTTGAGATCAAGACTGTAGCAGCACTGAGGGAAGTACTAGCATCTCACAAGAGAAATACCACCTATAGGAATAGGAATAATAAGAGCAACAGATATCAAGGACCAAGATGGTGTTTTTTGTGTGACAGGGTTGGACATCCAGTGAAAGACTGTAGTTTTAGAGGGCAATTTAATAGACAAAGAATTAATAATAGATAAAATGGATATAATAATGGTTACAGATGGAACAATTGGAATAATGGCAATAATTATGGATTTAATGCACAGAATAGTTTTCAGTGTCCAAATGCCTATTGCTAGGGTATTCAAGCTCCCAATATGGCAACAATGAAAGATTATATAAAGGCCGGAGTAAGGTCAAAATAGAGCCATGTTGTCCAGGGAAATGGTAATGATGTTAACCTGAATGGAGTGACAGCTTCATTAAGAAGATATGCCCGAAATTCAGAAGTAATTAATCAAGGTAATGGGAATAAAGTCAATATTGATGAAATTATAGGTGTTAAAGATAATGATAATATGTTGTAAGTAATAGAAATGGTGCATTTGGTGTTAATAATGATTTAATTGGTGATAATAAGAATTTAATTAATAATGATGACGAGTTGATCAGTGTTTATGTTAATTTGAATGGAATAAATGATAATTTAATCAATGTAAATGGTAATTTAAAGGTAATTAATGATACTTTAATTGATATTAATGCTAAATTCACTAAATTTAACAGTGTTATTAATGGTAGTGTCAATTTACTTAATGTTAATGGTAACTTAAGTAGTGTTTATAATAATTTGACCAAGATTGATAATGATTTATTTGGTGTTGGTAATAATTTCTTGAATGTTGTAAATAATTGTCAGAAAAAGAAAAATGTGTTGTAAATGGTGTTAGAAATTTCAGTAATTGTGTAATTAATAGGAATAATGGAAATTATGATTTAATTAAGGAAAATTTGATTGTAAATAGAGACAATGATACCAGAATAGAAGTGAAAAGGACCAAAGGTGCAAAATCCTGGGAAAATTCTGTAATTCAAGAAAATGTTAACTTGAATGGACAGGAAATAACTGAGCTTTGTTCTGATATTACTGTTTTAGCTTCAGTGTTGGAAACTTTCCAACCTCCCAATAGTACAGAACCACATGTGTCTGTAACTATTGGAGACTAGATTTATGACTTTCTCATAGATATAGAAGCCAGTTAATCAGTTTTGCAAAGTTTTCCTGATAATTGTAGAGCTGTTGGTATGATGGATGTGGTTGGTGCTGCAGGCATAACTCAAAAGTAGCTAAATTACAACCAAAAATGATAACCCTTGGATCCTTTTCTGTGGAACATGCTTTCATTTATATGCCAGGATGTCCAATGAATCTTTTAGGAATGGATTTACTATGTAAATTATGGGCTACAATCTAATGTACTGAATCTGGCGATATTTCTTTACATCTCCAAGAAGAATCTTTGAAGGCCTTTCCAGTGCTTTTCTTAGATTCCAACAGTACAGAGGATGACCTAGGTACTATCTATCCAATACCTGAGGATATACCTAAGGACCTGTGGTCAAAATCATCCACAGACATAGGATTGTTAAAATCAACTACTCCAGTCAGGGTGAGGCCAAAGGAAGGACCAGTTCCTTGTGTGCCTCAACATCTCTTGACTAAGAAAGCAATAGATGGTATAAGACCAATTATTGAGTCCCTGATCCAATAAGGGATAATTATACCATGATTTCTGAGTTTAGTACACCAATTTTACCTAGAAAGAAGCCAAAATTAGTTGAAAATAGCTGATCTGTTTACCCAATTTGTCCAAGATCTAAAAGTGGTAAATGATTGTATCATCAAGAATCATCCAGTTTTTCCAAGTCCTGCTGCTATAATTTCTTCCATTCCAAGTCAGGATAGATAGTTCACTGTGTTAGATTTATGCTCTATACCAGTTCACAAGGATTCTCAAAAGATCTTTGCTTTCATTTGGAAGAAAAATTAGTGGACCTAGACTCGTCTTCCACATGGGTATATAGACTCACCTAGCCAGTTCTCTCATATTCTAAATGGAGATCTAAAAACGATTAAGTTTAAAGAGAGTAAATTGGTGCATTTTGTGGATGATAATTTTTTAGCATCCCCAAATGCAAAGATGCATCTTAGGGATAGCAAGATTCTTTTGATTGAATTATACAAATGAGGGTATAAAAATTTCCAAGGTAAAATTACAATGAGTTTTGCCTCGTGTTCTATTTCTTGGATTTGTGTTTTCAGAGGATTCCAGAAGTATCACTCCAAAGAGAATATCTGACATCCAAAAATTGAGTGCACCTAAAACTAAAAAACAACTTAGAGCTATTCTTGGAACTACTGGTTTCTGTAGACAGTGGATTCATGGATATAGTGAGATCACTAAATGTTTGATAGATCTGACCAGGAATACAGGACCAAAACCTCTGAAACTAAAGCCTGAACTTCATTTAGCCTTAGATAAGCTGAAAGAAGAAATTTTATCTGCCCCTGCATTAGGAATCCCATACTATGAGAAACCTTTTCAGTTATTTCAGGTATAGCTTCTGGTGTGCTGACACAGACTCTAGTACAAAGTTATTGTCCAATTGGATACTACAGCTGTCAATTAGATCCAATAGCTGAGGGTACAGTACCCTGTCTAAGGGGGGTAGCAGCAGCAGCTGTGTAAGTCCACACTTGATTTGAGTTTTAAGAGAAGTCAAAAATTTTGAGAGTCAGTATTTAGGAAGCAGAGAATTTTGCTTATAATGAAGTCAATGTAAAATAAGTGGAATTGAAGATGGGATATGGTGTGTGGAAGTGAATCTGGCACGATTCTATAATGTAGCACTCAGAGTAAAATAGAAGGTAAAAATACTGGTTGAGGTGGGGGAATGTGAAATGATAAATAAAAAAGTTTAATCTTGAAGGAAATTGGAAACTTAAATTTTCCTGTGGTGAGGAGTGACATCATCATATCTAAAATTCAGGAAAATCACTTTGGTAGCAGAGGGAAAGATAGAATGTAGAGAGAAGTAAAATATTTATTAAAATAAACTACTTTCATAATCTAAGAAAATAAAAACACTGATCATTATTTAATAATAAATCATGGCTCTAGAGGATGACTGAAATGATATTCTTTAAGAGAGAGTAGAAATGGCACTTGTATCCCTTATTTCTGCCTTCCAGAGAACCATGCTATGAAACAAATAATCTTTATTTACAAGGAAAAAAATAATACTGTAACATAAGGGGCAAAAAGGGGTTTTGGTGGGGGTGAATATTAAAAGGCTTGGCTGCCAGGGAATTGAATAATTATCAATCCCCAATTAAAGAATAACCTAAAGTCAAAATGATTTTTATGGAAATTTATTTACAAATGAAAAGAGGAAGAGAAAATAAGAAAATCATAGAGAGGAAAGGAAAAGTAATCTAACACACTAAGTAATTTGCTCTGGCCCCCTTGTTTAACCCAGGCAGATCTAATTATTCCTCAGCTGGAGAAGGTTCAGCCTTTAGCCCAAGGCTGGAGGGCCAGAGGGCCCTGGAGGTGAATGAAGAAGATGCTTCAGTCACAGAGTCTTTTTTGAAAGAACAGTTCCTTTTAGAGAAGTCCAGGAAGATTTAGTCTTTATACTCACCACGTGTAATTCTAAGGGAGAGATTAACAGCAATCTCATTTAGTCTAAGATCTCAGTCAGCTTTTGGAGCTCCTTCAGGTCCTAGTCACACACCACAAGAAAAAAGTGAGCAGCCAAGAGCCAAGAGCTGGAGTTCCAGAAGTTATTTCAATTTATCCAAGCCATTTCTTTCATCACTTCCTGTGCCTTCCTCTTAGTTTACATGTCTAATCACAACAGATACTTTTCTTAGAACTGCCTAGGGGGCTTTCAGTCAATTCTGATTTGTCACCCATTCTTGCACATATGGGTCACAGACCTCCCCACTTGATCATTAAGTGGAGTTGTTTACACTTTTGATGATTAGATTTAAGAATGGGCAGGGTAGATTTAATCTCATTATCACAATACAAATCATTGATACATTGAAAAAGCATTAAAATATTCAGTGTGTAGCATTTAGACTTCCTAATTAGCTGAGTGGGGATGTCTTTTATGTTTATATTCAAATGATAAATGTTCTTTATAATTTTCTTATATTCATAATATTTTATATTCTTATATTTTATTCTTATATCTTTATCATATATCTTATCTTTATATCTTATATTTTATTTCTCTAATGTATGGTCATTCTTTGTATTTACTTTGTAGTAATTTTTCTCATCTCTGTGTAAATTCATGAAGATATTTCCATAGTTCTCAGTATCCATCATGCATATAATTTCTTACATGATATTGTCTTCCTTACAATCCTATACCATAACTGATTAGTCATTCTCAAATTGTTGAGCATCTCCTTCATTCTCACTTTTTGGCTCTCACAAAAACTGCTGATATAAATTTTTTGCTATATATAAGGACTTTCTTCTTTTCGGTGGTTTCCTTCAGGTATGAACCCAGTCATGAACATTTTACTTGAAAGAACATGGACTTTTCTCTCACTTTATTTAAAATTTCTTTCTCAAATATTTATGCCATTTCACAGATCCATCAACAATGTGTTATTGTGCCTATTATTCCATAGCCCCACTCAATATTGATTATTGCCATATCTATTTTTCTTTCTAATTTATTTCTAATGGAATCAAAGCTTTTTATCTACTTATTTTGAATTATTTCTTTTAAACATTACTCATTTTCTTGTTTTGTGATCTATTTTTTTGGCTATGTCTTTCTCTAAATAACAAATCCCTCTTTTTTTTTTGAAGGAGCCATGCATTTATTAAGTACTTACTATGTGCCAGGCATGGTGCATAATTCCAAATTGAAATTGAATATAGGGATGCACACAAGAAACTTGAAGTAAAACCTTTAAGAAGACTGTTTTGGAGAGTAGCAAACATTTTAAATTATATTTAGATATTTAAAAAAAATAAAGGATAAAATCTACCCCTTTTAATTACACAGTACTAAAATGAAAGCACCCCATTGTTTCAAAGGTGGAAAATCAAGAAAAAAATGCATAAGCACATTAATTTTACTGAATTATTTAAATGATAATTCCTGAAATATATTGAATTTCAATGATATATAAATCATCTTAACTTTAAAAATAATCCCTTCTTATGTCTGCATAAGGACTTCATTTTTTGGTTATAGAATATCACTTTTCCCCAAAGTATGATAATTCAGTTGGATCTCTACTCCCCACTGAAACTGGCTTTTGCATTTTTTTTTGCTTCATATTTCAGGCTCTTCTTTTTTACCCCTAAGTCCTCATATATTCTACCTCTTCTTCACAAACAACAGTTATGATTTTTCACTTCATTGTTCATAACTACAATCATATGCTCTCACTTTCTGCAGATTATTGCCATATAAAACACTGACTCACTGATGTTATGAGGTTCATTACATAGTGTTTTAAGAGGGTCAGATACCATCATTGATGAATTTCTTTATATTCCTTTTATTATTTTCCTTCTGTTTAATAATTGGGAACCACATAGAATTATCCTTCCCCTTTTAATCTGGTGGTACTTTTATTACCTGTGCATTCCTTGATTGCTATTTTTTTTATACTTTTGTAATTAGAGATGCATGTATGGAAAATAACCTGTTCATGTACAAAGAATTTTGTTCTTTGTAAGAATCCTTTAAAAGCCATGTTACATTGAACATCCTTCTTCACAAGGTATTTTTCCTTAAGATCATGAAAGGTAAAAAATTATGATTGTTTGGACTAAATATTTAAAAGGGTGGTCACCAAGGAATTTATTCAATTCCTGATGAAAGACTCAATTCAGAATGACTTTTATGGTAGTTTATTTACAAATAGGAAGAGAGATTGAAAGTAAGAAAATCATAGAGAGGATAGGGCAAGATATCTAACTTAATACACTAAGTATTTTGCTCCAGCCCCTGGCTCAACCCAGGCAGGGCTAATTAGTCCTCAGCCAGAGGGACCTCAGCCTTGAGCCAAGGGCTGAGGGCCAAGGGACCAGGGATGAATAAAGTAAAGACTTCAGTCAAAAACCTCTCTTAAGAGGAGAGTCCCTTCAGAAAAATTTGAGGAAAGAGTGAGGCTTTTTCACTCACCACATGGTAGTTCAAAGGGAGATATTTAAGAACAGTCTCACCAAGTCCAAAGTCTCAGGTTCAGTAAGAAGATCAGCCTCCAAATCGAACTCTGAACTCTGAAGAATGAAGAAGTGGCCCCATCGGAAGTTGTAACTCCCTTTTTAAAGACTCTTCTTTTGGCATCACTTTCTGTCCCTTCCTCTACTTTTTCCATGTATGAATAACAGCTAACACTTTGCTTAGTTCTTCCTCTAATGTACTTGGAAGAGATGTATCACAAGAAGATTAAAAGAATTGAAAGGATCATATAGAAAGCAATATAGAAGCAAACAGTGAGTGTAAATGTTCTGCATCATATGACAAATGAAGAACAAGAATAAGGAATCTCATAAGGAGAAGGCATTATGGGAAAATTAATCACATTTTGAGAGATTTGTCTATTGATAGATATCCTGATGCTTTAAATGGAAACTTCATGATACCATAAGAAATAAGATTACATATCTACGATATTTGGCAGATCCTTTGTGGTGAACTTATATGAAGGCCTTTTATAGGATGAGCAAGAATCAAGAGAGGAAACATTCAAATTTATGAAATCACAAATAAATATGCGTTAAATGAGCTATCATTTTTCTAAATTAAAAAGCTAAGCCTCTTCTCACTACATTTGACTATAGAGATACAGAGAATATTATATTTATATGATTGTGTTTTATAAAATACTACTTTTTATAATCATCAATTGTTATAGAGCTTAGATGTGGATATAAAGTCAATATTCCATGATGATTCACAAATCAACTATGTAATACATGAAGACATAATTTCAATTAGCAGTTCATGGTGATTCCATTTTCAAAAATCTAGACATATGTTGCCAAAGAATAACAGACTTTGTAAAAGTGTGTTTTGGATCTATTTTGAAGCTCTTTAAGGCATTTATATTTTTCTTCTTCTATCAGGTTTTTTATATTTATTACCTATTTCGCAAAGTAATACTTTAAAGATGATTACCCAAAGTGAAACAATTCTTTCAAGTTTTAGGAGTTGCCTCCTAGGTCTAACCTAGATGTGTTGAAAACTTTCATTTTCATTCTGTCTATATAGATCTCTAAGATTCATGGTGAGTTAAAATACATTTACGTGTATTTGAGGCATATAACAGGAAATTGAATAAAATCTCACTGAGCAACACATTTTAATGATTACTAAAAGAATGCTAAAAAGTTTAAATATCTGTCACTACACACAGACCAGTAAAGATTCATGATTCATAAACATAAGGATATATCAGAACCCAGTTTTTTAAAATGCAATAAAATCAAATGTCTTAAAATTTATTTTTTGATATAGCCAGGTAAAAGACATTCTCATGTTCCCCTCTCTCATTAGATCAAGCAAGTTTCCACATTTAATCATCATGATGAGAGTTTCACTAGGAACTTCACATTCTCTATTTTTGTCTTAATGTATTTTCATTTCTTCCCCATTTACTTGAAAAATGAAAATTAGGCTTTCTATGAGAAGCATAAAGTAAAACTGACTAAAGAATTGTATTATAATGTGTTCTTAAAAGTTAGAAGATCATTGAAAATAATTTTCAGTTTGGGAAGATCAGCAGAGAGTCATTTTAGTGTTTCAATTAGAAGAACAGTTATAATTTAACTTCAGTGCCTAGGGAAAACATTTCAGTGTTCTAATATATTTGTTCCTATAACTTTATCAATATGATTATTCTATATATAGCTGAAGATCAGAGACAATTTATAACTACACCTTTAGTAAACTCTTTTCTCTGTTCTCCCATAAATTTTCTATAAGAGACCTTCCCAAACTGTTGATTATCTTCCTCAGGAATTCAACATTCATCATATATCAGTGAAACATTTATGTTATTAATCACTGTTCTTATATTTACCAACCCAACTTATTTTCTATGTACATATCCTTGAGTGGAATTGATTCAACCACCTCTCATGCTTATGTTACCATTGTTAATATGCTACTCCCTCTGTTACTTTTTTAGATTATGCATACAACTGATTATTCAAAGATTGTGACTTCCTCTTTTTCCTAATCATAGAGTATAGCCAGGGTCAGAGTGGAAGATAAACTAGTGTTTACTTCAGAAAGATATTTGGATTTTTGAAGTGGCATTGTTGTTTTTATTTTCCCAAATGCAATTCAACTCAAACATATATTCAAATCATATACAACTTCACTATCCCTGTGCAATGTCTGAGATATAGCTCTTGATTAACCAATCCAATAGATTTTCCATACAATCAAATGTCATAGTCTAAATTAACATTTTCATTCAATTGGTATTTGCTGTGGAGAGTGTTAAACTGAAGTCCTTTAAGCTAGTCTGAGAAAATTATATATTGGATTTCTTTTTAAATTCTGGAGGTTTTGATGTAACATTGATATGTGCCTTAGAGAGTTGTGGTAAGGGACGAACCAAATATAGAATGTTTTTCCCCCCAAAAAATGTAAAATACCATACAATGATAGTGATTATTGCAATTATAGTAGTGATTTTTATGTTTGTTGTTATACGCGATTATATTTCTGTTATGTTATTTATTGCTAAGCATGTAGAATTCCTCCTAAGTTTCTTCTTTAAAGAATGTATTAATGGTATATTGGTGTGGCTACTCTAAATAGTAAAAATACTTTATGCTGCTTTTTCAAAATTTTGAAACTTTGATCTAAAATCTAAAAATTTTTTGCATACTCTTCTGATGAAGTATTTATTATCTAGCAAATGTTCTTGAAGATATCTATAAACAGTGGCAGCAAGGAAATGTAACCCATAATTCCTCTATATACTTCTGTGAATAAAAAAGAGAATGATAGATCATTTGTAAAATTACTAAAATAGAAGGAAATGGATTCAATATCATCACTATTGCATTGATGGACTGCTTTTATTATTATTATGTCTACTCAACAAATAGGAGAATTATAGGAGATATGTTTGTTAATATTGAAAAAATATCTGCAGAAAAATATTATAATTAGAAGTAAACACAGTTCTAGAAAATAAACCCTAGAAAAAACAATTATCACAACATATCAAAACGATATTTTACATACAGAAAGGAATGTTTAAATTTTGTTTAGACTAATTTTTATTCCACAATTAACCAATAAGCAAACTCATAAACAATTTTCAATTGTTTTTAATGAGCTACAGATGTCAATAATACAGGTTTTATTCATTTTAACAATTTAAAGTAACAACCCAACTTAATCAAAATGTCAGAAAATATTTGGAAGAAATAATATTCAACATTAACACTCTTGTAAAGAATATATGTTTATGTCTTGTGGAACTGAAAACTTTTAGAGTGTTTTGGGACATTAGTATGGCATTGTTTAGAATAAGATACAAAATTAATTCTGTCCTTTGATTCAATAATTCGATTGTTAGACATCTCTAGTCTCTTATCAGAAATTAATAATGAAGGTTATGTTTTAAAAATAAGGATATATATGTAACTAAAAATGAAATAGAAATACTTCATTAAAATAATAATAGACAGAATTAAAGATGTAGAAATATATCCGGTAAAATAAAGCCAGGAACTACATAAGCATGATTACAAAATAAAACAAATTGATGTATATTGTTTTGATGGGATATTGACGTGCTGTAAGAAATTATAAGCAAATAAAAAAAAACAGAACAACTTACATGAAATCATGGAGAAAAATGCAAGTCAAAACAACTCTGAGGTACCACTTCAAACCTAGCAGATTTGCTAATATGATAGCAAAGTAATAAATGTTAGAGGGCATGTGGTAAAATTGGGACACTAATGCATTGCTTGTGGAGTTGTGAATTGATCCAACCATTCTGGAAGGCAATTTGGAACTATGCCCAAAGAGCTTTAAAACACTGCCTTCCCTTTGATAAGCTTTGAAAGACTTTGAAAGCTTTAAAAGACTTTCCTTTCTAGCCATACCACTGTTGGTTCTGTACCCCAAAGATATAATAAGGAAAACAACTTGTACAAAAATATAGCCATGTTCTTTGTGGTGGCAAAAATTTGGAAAAAGAGGAGATGTTCTTAATTTTGGGAATGACTGAATTAATTATGGTATCTGATAGTGGTGGAATACTAATCTGCTAAAAGGAATAATGAACTGGAGGAATTCCATGTTGTATGAGGGTGAGTATTGATGATGTTGGGGTGTGTATCTGGACTCCCCACTTGACAGCTTTCAATGGGCCAGTATAGCTAACACCTCACCCCCACATGGAGAAGACCTATGAAGGTAGAGTTTTTCTAAATGGATAAGCTACAGTGGGGATGTTGGCGGATGATATTGGGTTTCAGTTGAGACCCTGGTGGACTGGGTCCAATCTTCTATGCCACCAATCTTGGGACAAGCCTCCCCCGACCCCGACTCAAAAGGCTTTTTCTTTTCTAAATGGAATTGGTATTTGTCTTCCCCTTAGCCACCTGATGGTCTCCTCCCCTCAAGGTAACAGCCCCAAACTACAACTAATAAACTGATAAGGATGTATTTGAATGATATGGGATTTCAGGGACTAGGGAAAGGGTTATTTAGGGATTTATCTGAGGTAAGAGGGAATAAGGGAAAGTATCTTAACAACTAAGAATCCCCCTTCAAGAGGTCAGCTCTCGCTTCTTCCATAGCTTGGTCCCAGAAACTGACTCTCTCTCTCTCTCTCTCTCTCTCTCTCTCTCTCTCTCTCTCTCT
>NC_058130.1:465520593-465569858 GCF_016433145.1 Gracilinanus agilis | reverse complement strand
TTCATACCTTTTTTATATATAATAATATACCTCATTCTGTTTTCCCTTCCCCCTCCTCTCAATGCATTTCTCTTTTTCATACCTTAATTTAATTTAATTTTTTATATCATCCCATCATAATTAACTCACACCCTTGGCCTCTGTGAGTACTCCTTCTAGCAGTCCTAATAATGACAAAGTTTTATGGAGGTATATATACATATATGTATATATATACATATATATACATATATTTCATAACTTGTAGTGAACTCAATGTTTTCATTATTTATACTGTTAATATGATTTTCTTCTTTCTTTTCTAAAATCTAATTAACCAATGATTTTATTACTTATTCATCAAACAAAATATTAATTTTATTTATTACTTCAATGTTTTTAAATTTTCAATTATATCATGATTTTTAGAATTTCCAGTTTGATACTTGATTGGAAATTTTTAATTTGTTCTTTTCAATTTTTTAAACTCAATGCCAAATTGGTATATTTTATTATTTTTGTCATTAACTTTAAAGAAATTATTAATTATCTGATTTTTACTGATTCATTCATTTTGTAGAATTAGATGAATTACTATCACCTTGATTTTTGATCTATGTTTCTATTCTGATGAGAATGACATTCAAATTCTTCCTGTCACATAACTCTACCCTCCATTATAAAAGCTCTTCCTGTTATGTATCGTTTATGTGAAATAAATGTCCCTTTTCCTCACCTTTCTCCCTTTTACCAGTGTATCCTTCTCTCTCCTCTTAATTATAGCTATATACACACATATTTGGAAATCATTCAAACATAGTTATCTCATACTCATGCCCTCTGTTTATGTATATTCCTCACTGCCTAACAGTGATAAAGTTCTTAGAGATTATAATTATAATTTTATACAGTAATGCAAATATTTAACATTATTTATTTCTTTATGATTTCTCTTTCATGTTTCACTCTATAATGCTTGTCTTGAGTCTTGTGTTTGAAAGTCAAATTTTCTATTCAGCTCTGATCTTTTCATCAGGAAAGCTTAAGTGTCCATTATTTCTCCAATGCATGAGAAGAAACTGAGTCTGAATGCAGATCAAAGCATACCATTTTCACTTTATTTCCTTTTTGTTTCCTTTTTCTTGTATTATATAAGTGATATGTACCTCATTTCACAATTTTGAACATGGAACCATGTATTGCATATATAAACTCTATTATATTACCTAAAATCTCAGGAATGAGGGAGTGGGGGAAGGGAGAGATGAGAGATTGCAGAACATCAGAAAATAATTATTAAAAACTATATTTTTGCTGGGTAGATGCTTTTACTCTTAATCTTAACTCCTATGTCTTATGTAATATCATAACCAAAATCTTTCATTTTTCCTAATGCCAAAGCTGCTAAGTCCTATGCTATCCTGACCATGATTCTATAGTATTTGAAATGTTTTTCTTCTTGATCTGGGGTCTCTGGAATTTAGAAATAACATTTCTGGCAATTTTCTTTTGCTGCTGCCTTTCTGTGGATTCTTTCCATTTCTATTTTACTCCTAGTTCTACAACATAGAGTTTTCCTGGATAATTTCTTAAAATGTGATATCATCTTTTTTGATCATTGCTTTCCTCTTGTCTAACAACAACATCAGCAACAAACAGACCCTAAATCTCAGTAAGCACAATAAGAAGGAATTCATACTATTTCAAGATTCTCATCCAACATAAACTGGAAGTTCAGTTGAAAAATGTGATGATTATCATAATATTATTAAAACAATAGCAATGGTATAACCGCAATACTCATTTGCATTTAAATTGCACCTCATTCTTGTCCCCCTATAACTTTTTCCTTCTAGTCAATCTAGTAAGTTTATAAGTAGTCAATATAAAGGGCAATAGAGGAAATAAAATAGCAAAGGGGAAGCTCAAGGTAAAGTATAACCCATCTCAAAGATCAAGGGAATATAATTTGAAAATCATATCACATCTTTAATAAAATTTAGAGCTGGTCCTCCAGGAAATTCAAAGGATACATTATAGAAATTTTATTGTAGAGCAACTAGGTTTCATCATGAATGGAGTACCAGGCCTGGAATAAGACGGACATAGGTTTAATTCTGGTCTCAAATACTTCCTAGCTAAGTGACCCTCAGCCAGTCTCTTTAACCCAATTCCCTAGCCCTTCTCACTCTTTTGGCTTAAATTCAATATTAAGACATAAAGCAGGAATTTAAAAAAATTGTTTCGAAAGAGATAAAAAATATTAGAGAAAATCTGTTAATTGTTTTTTAATCTGCATTTGTGTAAGAAGTACAAAAGAGATTGTAGAATTAACAAATATCAAAGAAAATACAATTTATACGCACACCATATATACATATATATACGTATACACATACACATATATGCATATAAATATATACATATATATATAATTTCTCTTTGTTACACACACACATTCATATATATATATATATATATATATACGTTTGTAGCAGGGTTTTGTCCCAAGAATGAGAGACTAAGACTCCTTTCAATGCAGAGAAAATCACCATATTTGAAGAAGAAATGATTTATGGTGGTATGATAGCCTAATAGCCTAAGGCAGTGATGGCAAACCCATGACATGACTGTCAGTACTGACAATGTGTAGCCATTTTCGATGACACATGGCTGCATGTAGAGAAGTATGGGGCTGCCTGCTGTGGATGAAACATTTGCTGTAGTGTAGTGTAGACACTGTGTGCGCTATAGATGGCTATTCTACCTATATTAATTTAAATATTTTGGTTAAGTATAGTCATATATTACAATTATACATTTTTGTTATTTAAACTATAAATATCATGAAATCATGTTTTTTTTTTACTCAAAGTTATGCTTGGTTTTTTGGCGAAGTTTGACAAACAAAGCTCAAAAGGTTGCCCATCACTGGTCTAGTGGCTAATTAGGTAGCCTTAGGCCTGATGGACAATAGGCTAGTAGAGTAGATTCTTTGCAGCTGATAATATAAAGTAGCAGCTCCACTGTAGAGTGGCAGTGCTGTCTTTAGAGTGGCAACTTCACTGTAAAGTGGTAATTTCTACACCCTGTATATTAGGATTGGCATATTTATTGGGGTCTGGGAGCTTGTCATCTCCCATTCCTGAGAAATATTCGCCTTTCTTGAAAACCCTGAAAGACGGGCCTGACCAAATTTAGGTAAAGGTATATTTTTGGATTTATTGTTATAGGGAATAAGGAGCATGTGCAAGTTTCAGGGACTTTTTTTTTTAATGCCAGAGTTCCAAGTGCATAGGTTCTATGTTTCCCCATTGTCCACCTTGTCATCATTTGTCAGCATGGAAGGAGTCTCACTGCCTTCAGGAATGAGAACATGGTAGGGATATCTGGTACATTAGAGGACTACTATAGGAAATTAATTAGGTCTTACAGTTCCAAGAAAAATGAGTGATTAATAGACAGACCTCTCGGCCAATGTAGAATATTACAGTCCAGTACACAGAATGATCAATCTGCAATTCATGCTTGAGTAATGCTGAAACTACAGATTTTGAAGTAGATATTTAACCAGTTATAACTAGTGAGAAAAGAAACATTTTAAAGTATGAGGGTGCTGTTCCTATTACCACCCCCTTACTACCTACTGTAAGCCCACGTCATATGCATTTTTCTTTGTCTTTTGCTAAAACATAAGGTTGAAATGGAAAGACCCCTGTATTTGGATTTAGGAACAATGAGCTCTAGTCTACAGCCCAACACGGATACATAGAGATCCTTTCTGTGTGTTATTTGGAATTTTGGGGGTTCCATTGAGAGGTATTTGAGGCTCATTTGAGTATGTGTCAAAATTTCTGTGGACATTTAGGGGCTTGGAAACTATGTTTCCCATGATTCCTCTTGTAAAATGGAGGTAGACAGGAAGTGGGATGACGTAAGAGAATGGTATAAGACTCCTGGAGTCATTGGAGGCAGTCTCTTTTGATACCTGGGCTCGCACTCTTAGGTACGTAGGAGAAGGTATGGAAGGTAAATGGCAGACGGTAGCCGTTTTGAAATAGATCTTAACCAGGTGTGTAGTCATTTCTTTATTTTACCAAGTTGGCCCTAATTAAAATATTACTTCTCTTATTAATATCAGTCTCTATTATTTTTAATTATTACAGTTATGGCAACCACCACATTGGAAATGTAACTCTCAAATTTTCAGATAGCCTGAGAGCATTTAAAATCCTCTCCAGAGGTATGGACCTGCTCTTGCCATTTTGGAGTTTTTGGTTCTTTTTTTCTCTTCTCCCTGTTCTCCCCAGCCACGTGGTTGCTTTTCAGGGAAAGGGGAAACTGGCTTTAGCAGTTTAGTTTTGCCTTCCTATTACCTCAGAAGCTGCTTCAGCCAGTTTGAGTTGCTTCCTTCAGAACCTCCCTGACTTTCCTGGCTTCCCAAGTGCCCAGTGCAGCCAACGCTGAACCCTGGACGATTCTTCTACTACCGCTATCCTGCAGTTCCTGACTTGTGGCAGCTTCTGCTTTTCCTGCTTCTACTGCTGCTGCTGCTGATCCTGTCTTGTCTGGATCCCTGCCTTCCCACCTCAGAGAGTTTTGATCCCAGAGATGACTTCTGCTGCTACTTTGAGACTGCTTCTACTGCCACTTTAAGATTTGGGAAGTATGCACCCCTTTCTCTTAGACATTAATGACTTTTAACCTGAAAGAAGCTTTTACTCCACTATTGCCCTTTTAAGGCCTGACTTAGACACCCCCCCCACAAGCCCTCTACATGGGATCTCCTGACCTAAGCTTTTCTCTAGACAGGCTAGCTTTTACTCTTCAAAACAAGGGCCACATGACCTATTGCAAACTGAAACTCAGGGGGAGAAATTCATCCAGTACACATGCTAAGCCTGTTCAAGACTTGAACTATATATTCCTTATACTCAGAGAAGAGCTTATTTAGAAGAACTTTGAATTGGACCAGAGGTGGATTTTAAAACCTCAGAACTGAATGGATTTTATTTCTGTTTTTAAAAAGTCTCTGTATCTTACTGTATTTTGCTGATTAGTTTTGTGAATTAATTTTGTCGTTTTTTGTTGATTTTTCTTTTGCACCGAATCAGTTTAAGCTAATGAGGTTTTGGCTACTAGATTAATTCTGTTTATGATTTTATTGTAACTTCCAAATAGTGAACAAATCTATTAGAACTGGTAAAAAGGTTTGATTATTTTTCCTGTATAGCTTATTATCTGTTACTCATATTGTATTTCCTAATCTCTTTAAAGTTCATTTTTCACTCTATAAATAAAATTCTGTTATATGTAATATTTTTGAACATCTTAAATATTTTAAAGTTGTAAATAGCCTTATGTATACTGGATTTCCCATCTCAACTATAGGAACACATGCCTTAAGTTTTTATTCTATCTTTTTTTTTCATTTAATACTTTTTATTTTTTAGAAAAGTTAACATGATTACATGATTCACGCTCTTACTTTTCCCTTCACCCCCAGAGATCCACAACCTCCCCATGGCTGATACACATTTCCACTACTTTTAACATGTGTCATTGATCAAGACCTATTTCCAAATGGTTGATAGTTGTATTGGAGTGGTAGTTTCGAGTCTACATTCCAAATCATGTCTGCTTCAACCCATGTATTCAAGAAGTTGCATTTCGTCTGAGTTTCCACTCCTGCAGTTTTTCCTCTGAATGTGGGTAGCCTTCTTTACCATAAGTCCCTCAGAACTGTCCTGGGTCATTGCATTGCTGCTAGTACAGAAGTTCATTACATTCTATTTTATCACAGTATATTGGTCTCTGTGTAAAATGTTCTTCTGGCTCTGCTCCTTACCTCTGCATCAATTCCTGGAGGTCTTTCCAGTTCACATGGAATTCTTTCAGTTTATTATTCCTTTTAACAAAATAGTATTCCATCACCAGCATATACCACAATTTGTTCAGCCATTCCCCAATTGAAGGGCATACCCGCCTTTTCCAGGTTTTTGCAACCACAAAAAGCATGGCTATAAATATTTTTGTACAAGTCTGTTTATCTATGATCCCTTTGGGGTACAAACGCAACAATGGTTTAGCTGGATCAAAGGGCAGGCAGTCTTTGAGACCTCTTTAGGCATAGTTCCAAATTGCCAACCAGAATGTTTGGATCAGTTCACAACTCCACCAGCAATGCATTAATGTCCCAATTTTGTCACATCCCCTCCAACATTCATTGCTCTCCCATTCTCTCTTTAGCCAAACTGCTAGGTGTGAGGTGATACCTCAGAGTTGTTTTGATTTGCATTTCCCTAATTATTAGAGATTTAGAGCACTTTCGCATATGCTTATTGATAGTTTTGATTTCTTAATGTGAAAATTGCCTATTCATGTCCCTTGCCCACTTATCGATTGGGGAATGGCTTGATTTCTTTAAACAATTGATTTAACTCCTTGTATATTTGAGTAATTAGACCCATGGCAAACTTTTTTGTTATATAGATTTTTTCCCCAATTTGTTGTTTCCCTTCTGGTTTTGTTTTCATTGTTTTTGTTTGTACAAAAGCTTTTTAATTTAATATAATCAAAATTATTTATTTTACATTTTGTAATTTTCTCTAACTCTTGCTTGGTTTTAAAATCTTTCCTTTCCCAGAGATCTGACAGGTATACTATTCTGGTTTCGCTTAATTTTTTTATACTTTCCTTCTTTATATTCAAGTCGTTTACCCATTCTGAATTTATCTTGGTGTAGGGTGTGAGATGTTGATCTAAACCTAATCTCTCCCATATTGTTTTCAAAATTTTGCAACAGGTTTTGTCAAATAGTGGATTTTTGTCCCAAAAATTTGGCTTTATCATACACTGTCTTACTGATGTTACTTACCCAAAGTCTATTCCACTGATCCTCCCTTCTGTCCCTTAGCCAGTAACATACTGTTTTGATGACCACTGCTTTATAATATAGTTTAATATCTGGTACTGCTAGGCCTCCTTCCTTCACATTTTTTTCATTATTTCCCTTGATATTCTTGATCTTTCATTATTCCAAATGAACTGTGTCATATTTTTTTTCTAATTAAGTAAAAATTTTTTTGGTAGTTTGGTAGGTATGGCAATAAATAGCTAAATTAATTTGGGTAGAATGATCATTTTTATTATGTTAGCTCTTCCTACCTGTGAGACATCAATGTATTTCCAATTGTTTAGATCTAGTTTAAATTGCTTAGAAAGGATTGTATAGTTGTTTTCGTATAATTCCTGTGTTTGTTTTGGTAGATAGATTCCTAAGTACTTTATATCCTCTATGGTGTTTTTAAATGGTGTTTTTCTTTCTACCTCTTGCTGCTGTAATGTGTTGGAAATATGTAGAAATGTTGATGATTTATGTGCATTTATTTTGTATCCTGCAACTCTGCTAATGTTGATTATTTCTACCAGCTTCTTAGTAGATTCTCTAGGATTTTTTAAGTAGATCATCATATCATCTGCAAAGAGTGATGGCTTAGTCTCCTCATTGCCTATTTTGATACCTTCAATTACTTTTTCTTCTCTAATTGCTACTGCTAGTGTTTCTAGTACAATGTTAAATAATAGATGTGATAAGGGGCATCCTTGTTACACTCCTGATCTTATTGGGAAGCTTCTAATTTATCCCCATTGCATATGATGCTTGTTGATGGTTTTAGACATACACTGTTTATTATTTTTATGAAAGGTCCTTCTATTCCTATACTTTCCAGATTTTTCAATAGGAATGGATGTTGTATTTTATCAAAGGCTTTTTCAGCATCTATTGAGATAATCATGTGATTTTTGTTTGTTAGATTATTGATATGGTCAATTATGTGGATGGTTTTTCTAATGTTGAACCATCCTTGCATTCCTGGTATAAATCCCACCTGATCATGGTGGATGATGCTCTTGATTACTTGCTGGAGTCTCTTTGCTAGTATTGTATTTAAGATTTTTGTGTCTATGTCAATTACGGACATTGGTCTGTAGTTTTCTTTCTCTGTTTTTGATCTCCCTGGCTTTGGAATCAGTACCATATTTGTGTCATGAAAGGAATTTGGTAGGATTCCTTCTTGCTTATTATATCAAATAATTTGTATAGTATTGGGATTAGTTATTCTTTGAATGTTTGATAGAATTCACTTGTGAATCCTTCTGGCCCTGATGATTTTTTCTTAGGCAGTTCTTTGATGGCTTGTTCAATTTCCCTTTCTGATATGGGATTATTTAGGTATTCTATTTCTTCTGCTGTTAATCTAGGCAATTTATATTTTTGTAAATATTCATCCATATCTCCTAAATTGTTATATTTGTTGCCATATAATTGGGAGAAATAGTTCTTAATGATTGCCTTATTTTCCCCTTCATTATAGGTGAGGTCTCCCTTTTCATCTCTAATACTGTCAATTTGGTTTTCTTCTTTCATTTTTTTTTATTAGATTGACCAGTACTTTGTCTATTTTATCTGTTTTTCCAAAATACCAGCTTATAGTCTTATTTATTAATCCAATAGTTCTTTTACTTTCGATTTTATTAATTTCTCACTTGATTTTTAATATTTCTAATTTAGTTTTCATCTGGGGATTTTTAATTTGCTCTCTTTCTAGTTTTTTGAGTTGCATGCCCAATTCATTAATCTCTGCCCTCCTTAATTTGTTAATATATGCACTCAAGGATATAAATTTCCCCCTGAGTACTGCCTTAGCTGCATCCCACAGAGTTTGGTGGGATGTCTCATCACTGTCATTCTCTTCAATGAAATTGTTGATTGTTTATATGATTTCTTCTTTGACTAACTGGTTTTGGAGAATCATGTTGTTTAATTTCCAATTTGTTTTTGATTTGCCTGTCCAGGTGCCCTTACTAATTATTATTTTTATTGCATTATGATCTGAGAAGGATACTTTTATTATATCTGCTCTTTTGCATTTGTTTGAAATGTTTCTATGCCCTATTACATGGTCAATCTTTGTGAATGTACCATGTGCAGCTGAAAAGAAGGCATATTCCTTTTTGTCCCTATTTATTTTTATCCACATATTAATTAAATCTAATTTTTCTAGGACTTCATTCACCTCTCTTACCTCTTTCTTATTTATTTTTCGGTTTGATTTATCTAGATCTGAAAGAGGAATATTTAGATCTCCCACTAGTATGGTTTTACTATCCATTTCCTTCTTGAGCTCTGCCAGTTTCTCCTTTATGAATTTGGATGCTATGTCATTTGGTGCATACATATTGAACACTGTTATTTCCTCATTTTTTGTACTGCCTTTAATCAGGATGTAATGGCCTTCCCTGTCTTTTTTAATCATATCTATTTTTACTTTGGCTTTGTCAGAAATCATAATAGCCACTCCTGCCTTCTTTTTCTCATTTGATGCCCAAAAGATTTTGTTCAAGCCCTGAACCTTAAACTTGTGTATGTTCCCCCCCCCCCCATATGTGTTTCTTGTAGACAACATATGGTGGGATTTTGCTTTCTAATCCACTCTGATATTTGCTTCTGTTTTATGAGTGAGTTCATCCCATTCACATTCAGAGTTATAAATATCAGTTGTGCATTCACTGACTTTTTTGTATCCTCCCCTAGTCCCACTCCTTCTTCTTACACTATTTTCTTTTAAACCAGTGGTTTGCTTTGAGCCGGTATCCCTTATCCCCTCCTTTGATTAAGTTCCCTTTCTACCCCCTCCCTTGTTATTCCCATCTTTTTATTTTTAAAGGCCTAATGAATTCCCTTCCCCTTCTTCTCCACTCCCTTTTTTGACCTCCCCACTCCCCTGCTCCCTTTGGTTTATCCCTTCTTTCTTTCTCAGTAGGGTTAGATAGAGTTTTTTATCCCAATGGATACTGTAGCTACTCTTCCCTCTCTGGGTTAATTACACTGAGAGTAACGTTTAAATATTACCTCTTAATGCTCTCTTCCTCTCCTTCTTATACTAGTATTTGTCCCCTCCCCTTCCCATGTCCTCTTTGTGTGTAATAGAATATCCTATTTTTCTTATTCACTCAAGTTTCTCTTGGTGTCCCCTACTATTCACTGCCCTCTTTCCCACCCCCATGTCATCTTAGACCATTTAGTATTCCACCCTTTCCCTATGAATTATTCTTCTGATTGCTATAATAGTGAATACTATAATAGAGAATAGAGTTCACTACAGAGAATTATACATAGCATTTCTTCACATAGGAATACAGGTATTTAGATCTTATTGAAGCCCTTAAAGAGGAAATTTAAAAAATTATGAGTTTTCTTTCTTTCCCCTCTGTTTATTTTTTACCTTTCTATGTTTCTCTTGATTTTTGTGGTTGTATATCAAGCTTTCCATTTAGTCCTAGTCTCTTTTGTGCAAATACTTGGAAATTTTCAATTTTGTTGAATGCCCATACTTTCCCCTTTAAGTATGTAGTCATTTTTGATGGTTAGTTGATCCATGGTTGAAATCCTACCTCTCTTGCCTTTCTGAATATCATATTCCAAGCCTTGAGGTCTTTTAGTGTGGAGGCTGCCATATCCTGGGTTATCCTGATTGGTACTCCTTGATATTTGATTTGTCTCTTTCTGGCTTCTTGTAAAATTATTTTCTTTTACTTGGAAGCTCTTGAATTTGGCTATTATATTCCTGGGTGTTGTCCTTTCTGGGTCTAGTGTAGAGGGTGATCTATGGATCCTTTCCATGTCTATATTGCCCTCTTGTTGCAGAACTTCAGGGCAATTTTGCTGAATAATTTCTTTTAGTATGGAGTGCAAGTTTCTATTCATTTCTGCTTTTTCTGGAAGACCAATAATTCTCAAATTGTTTCTTCTAGACCGATTTTCTTGGTCTGTCACTTTCTCATTGAGATATTTCATGTTTCCTTCTATTTTATCAGTCTTTTGACTTTGTTTTATTTGTTCTTGCTGCCTTGAGAGATCATTGGCTTCTAATTGCTCAATTCTAGCCTTTAGGGTCTGGTTTTTGGGTATAATCTTTGGTTTTCCTTTTCAGTCTTGTCATTTCAGGTATTCAATTTGCTTAACAGTTCATTTGATTTCTGAGCCTCACTTTCCAATGTGAAATTCTGCCTTTTAAACTGTTATTTTCCTACCAGATCTCTTCCATCTTTTTCATCATCTCAGATTTGAACTCTCCAATAGCTTGTGACCAGTTTTCCTTATTTTGGGAAGGTTTGGATATGATTTCTTGTTTCTTCTCCTCTGTCGTCTGGATTTTCTCTATGTAAAAGTTGTTGAGTGTTACAGAGTTCTTTTTGCTATATTTGCTATAATATTAATGCATATCTGAAAAGCCTTAGACTATGGTAACCTTCCAATTATTGGTAAATATTATGAGACTGTGATTTAATGTCTCTCTGTCTGATTTCAGGAGAAATGCTAAAAAGAGCCACAAGGTCATGGAGATTGACTGAGAATCTGCAAAGTGCCTAGGAGCATGAGCTCATGCAGATCATGGACTGAGGAAGTCCTTATGCCAATAATGAATGGCTTAAAAACTGGTGTTTGAGTTTTGGAGTTCCAGATTTTCTAACACTTTAGAGGCCAGACATCTCCTTAACTTGAATTCCTAATAAAGCACCTAAGATTGGCTATCATTATGGCTCATTCCCTGAGAAGGTACAGGCAAATCAGACCAGGGAAAGACATTTCCCTTGCTCACATATTTAGTCCTGCTTTTTCCCTTATATAGAGAATGGCAACTTTCTGTAGTCCTGGCCCCTGAATGGGTAATTGAAAACTGCTTTAATCACTTTAATTGGCCTTTGATTCAAGGACTTGTTATAAGTTTATATTTCCTTACATTTTTGCACATAGATTTTGAGATTTTACATTTCTTTCATGAGTTATTTTTTCTCTCCTTTAATCGAATTTTATTCTTTTTAAAATTTATTTCTTTTGCCAATTGATTTCATACAACCCTGTGACTCAGCCATGTATCCTTAGCTGACCTGAGGTGAGGTACCCTCTTCAAGGGAGAAATGTGTTATTTGTAATTTATCTCAAGGGTTGCAAGTTTTATAATCATAAAGTCTGTATTATAATCTATAATGTAAAAAAAATAACCCTTTAAGAGTAATTTCAGGGTGGTAATGTATAATTCTCAGAAGGAAATGTATGTTTTATAATCTATAATGTAAACTTTAAATTCTTTTGAGAGTAATTTCAGGATAAGAATTTTGCCATCTCTCCAGAATCCAGACAAGGAACCTGTTTGGTGAAGACACCATGAAGATGCCTAAAGAGCTTTCACTGGATCCTGAAGATCCAAATTGAACATTTGGGGTACAGTTGATTTGAACTATGGGGAGTTGAATGAACTGAATGCATTTGTTTTTAAATGTACACTTTTATGCCAATAGGGGACTGCCCCAAATTATTTTTTTGTCAATGAGGCTAGTTTTTATCTTCTTTCTTTTATTCTCAAATTCCTGTAATTTAGAAGTTGACTATGTTTTATGAGATCCACCGAAAAAGACCAGTCTTTTTCACTGGATCTCAGCGGGAAAATGTGTTATTTGGAATTTTTGGGGTTCCATTGAGAGGTATTTGAAGCTCATTTGAGACTTGGAATACTTAGATATGTGACAAAATTCCTGTGGATATTTAGGGGCTTGGAAACTACATTTCCCATGATTCCTCTTATAAAATGGAGGTAAACAGGAAGTGTGATGACATAAGAGAATGGTATAAGACTCCTGGGGTCATTGGAGGTTGTCTCTTTTGCTACCTGGGCACCTGCTCTTTGGTATGTAGGAGAAGGTACAGAAGGTAAATGGTGGATGCTGTCGTTTTTGAAATAGATCTTAGCCAGGCGTGTGATCATTTCTTTATTTTACCAAGATAGCCCTAATTAAAATATTACTTCTTCTTTTAATATCAATCTCTATTATTTTTTGTTACATGTGTAAGACATTTAACCTTTGTGGACTAAAACTTCCCTAATTAGTTTTTGACTCCTTTTCTTGGAATACCCACCTACCCTACCTAGTCAGCCTTCTCAACCTGGAATATGTCCCTATAAAGCAACTCAGTATCCCATTAGAGAATCCTTCCTGGAGCCTCCTTTTTTGGAGAAACCCAGGATGTCTTCACTGTTCTTGCTGTATTCATTGTTCTAAGAATTTCAAAGCATGTTCCCTTGTCAGGTTCACCTTTCCTTTTCCCTATTCCCCCCTACATTTAAGTTCTTCTTTATATGTTGTCTTTCCCATTAGAATATTACTTACTTCACGACAGGGTCTCTCTCTCTCTCTCTCTCTCTCTACTCCCTACTTTCACTCTCACTTTGTCTCTCTTTCTTCATGTGTCTCATTGTTTTTTGTATCACAAGTGTTCAGTGCATATACATAGTTAGTCCTTAATAAATTGTTTTTCTTATCCTGCCTGGAAAATGAGCCAGTTGAGCTGAGTGCTAAAATTTCTTCCAACATTTAGAATATTGAATCATGATCCATCTGGCTGAAACAATGTAAAGTTAATTTACCAACAAATCAGGGAAATCAGATAATTCCAAATTTAACATAGTATTAACTCATAAGTTGTTTAAAAGCATCGATATACTCAATATTTCTTTAAACAAACATTAAACTAGGATGCTTCTTATTCTTTATACATTTCCCTGCATCCTTTTCGTACAAACCTTTATTTCATCATTCTTCTTATGTTCTGGCTCTCATCTCAAATTCACAACTAATGGTACAGAGGATATATGTTGTTTGGAAATTTTTTTCATTCTATTGGTTTCTAGTGTTGTTTGTGATGTTAAATAATTCCTTAGACATTTAAAAAAATCTCTTGGGCTCATACATTGGTGACTTTATTGAATTTTTACATGTCTAAGCTGGCACTCAGATAACAGGCTAATTTTCATAATGTACTTCTATGTTTTTAAGGGATTCTAGAGACAGGTTTATATACTAAGGAAAGTCAAGCCCTTTTCAGGCCTACTCATTGACTTTTCTGTCCACTTGGCACTCAACTCTTACTGGTTCACCAAGAAACTATAGTATATAAAATAGCCACACACAAGTAAACCATCTTGGTGTATGGGCTAAATCAGTTTGAGGATAACCAGTATGCAAAAAAAAATTGGTGTGTTCTCTTGGTGGAATGGGTGCATGAGAACAATTTGTTTCAAAGACCATGAAAGAAGCTGAAGCAGGCAATGTGAAACACTTAGAATTTGGACAGAAATTGAAGATGCCAAGGTAATCCACTGCATCATGGATCATCACAAGTCATTTTGAGTTTTGTATTGCCACTGGACTTCAATGACTATGGAAGAAACAGCAGGCCTGAAAACTTGTACAATTCTGCCTCACTTAAATCCAATGCATGTACAAGACACCCACCCCATAATATCATTTGTCCTCTTTGAAAATGAAGGACAAACAAGAATAACATTTTTCATGGAGTTTCAGTTTTAGAAGGTGACCTTTTCTTTGTTGCCAGATATTTCAGAGACTTGTATTCCATGAAGGTCATTTTAATGTTTTATGAGGAAGTGGTGGAAACTTTGGGGCAGTTTTACAGCTTTTATGGTCATTTTTGAAAGGCACAAGGTTCTTTCACTGTTTATTTCAATTGTATTCAAATAATTGATGCTTTTTAAAACACATGTATTAATGAAAACAAAATTCCATCCTTATTTAAATACAATTTGGCTAATCTTCATATTACCCAGAATATTTTTACTTTAATAATGATTAATTTGCATTCCCTTTCAAGTTTTCCTCTTATATCACCATAATACTTAATAACTAATATTTCCTAGAAAGATTTTAACTCATTTATTTCTCTTACTTGGCCCTGTCATATCCCTTCTAATTATCATAACCTCTTTAATCCTTCTTTCTATAGAGAAATTCTTGAAAAGTCACTACATAAATATTCCTCAGCAATAATACCTCAATATATTCAAAGACTAGGGGTAATGGAAGATATTAGATGCATGTATTAGAAGGTAATTTACCCCAAGATCTCAAATGGAACTTGCAGTATAGATTAATTTATATAGGTCCACTAATGATCTCAAAGAAATATCTTTGACACTTGGAAATTAATACAGTATGTTGGCTGACCAAGTCTTTAGTCTTTATACTGAAAATCCTAATAAAATTGTCAAGTATGATGGAAGGGACTACTGTCATGATGTATTTCTCTACCTAAGAAATGAGGCCAAGATGAACAATATACTTTACAAGATCTCTTCCAGGTTTTATTATAACTACATTCTTATTCATCTTCTGTATATAATAGGAAGCAGAAAAAGGAAAGCCTATATTTCTCTTGATCCTTGTAACTCATATCTATTATGTTAGGAGTTACATCTCTTATGAAATTCAAGGACCCAACAAAGCAAGGTTGGGGTGGGGTGTTAAGGCAATGTGAATGAATTAAAAAACTCATTCATCAGTTATCTTTTTTGCCTTAGATTCTATGCTAGGCCAAGTCTGCAAAGTCAAAAAAGAAAAGTCCTTGAAATAGCAAAAATAAGAAACTTGAATTCACTTGGAACAATAACTCTATGCATATATAAGCATATATAAAATATTTATGAAAAACACTAACTTTTTTGAAGGCTAGTCATTTCAGTGAGGGGATTAGGAAAAGTCACATTTAAAGGTAGTATTTCAGTTAAGCTTTGTTATGAGCTGAACATTTTAATCGGTAGAGTTCAGGAATTCATTCCTTCTAGATTGTTTGAATGACCTGTTCAAAGGCAAAGAGAAAGAAGGTAGAGTGCCAGATTTGAGGAACAGCAAGAAGTTTGTTAATGTTCACAAAGGGAAATAATGACTTTAAAAGTAACTTGGAGTCACAATGTAAATGGCTTATGGGCAAGGTGTTTCTCTTTCATCCTGGAAGTTATATAGAGGCATTAAACTTTATTAAATGGTTGAGTGACACTCTAATACTCAAAATCTATAAATGCTACTTAGACAGCTTTGTGGAAGATACAATAAGTTGTTAAAAAGCATTGACTGCAAGACGTGATAAGGAAGTGAATTTCATTGCTAACTCTCAAAGATGGTTCTAATATCTAAATTCTTGTCGTTCAGGCATTCAGGTTTGATGTAGAAATAAAATAAAATATTTGTAAGTCATTTAACAGTTGAAAAAATGTTTACTTTGACCTAAAACAGAAAGAGAATTGTAGCACATATCTAGTGCCTGTACTTTAGCTATACTTTGGTGGATTTGGACTACTTTGGCCTTCTAATGGAAACACATCTAACCAGGAGATCATCAAAGTATGAGTTACATAATCTTAGGAATCCAACAAGTCTAAAAAACCTACATCTTTTTATGCTTTAGAGAATCAGGAATTTTCATAAAGAACTCTCTGGACAATGAGTTTACAAGGATAATTTCGTTAGCTTTTAGGGAAAATTAAGACCAGAGAATTAGAGAAGCAGAAAGGGACTGGGTCCCTCATTTTTTAAAGCTGTGTGTGTGTGTGTGTGTGTGTGTGTGTGTGTGTGTTTAAGAGTAATTTAAAGGAAATACTGTGTGAATGGAAAAAAGTGGATATAAGTGAAAGAATTTGTGGAAATATCACCAAATAAACTTGATAAATGATTGCATAAAGTTTGAAGGAGAGTGAGGAACTGAAGCTGACACAAAAATGTTAACTAGCATAAGTATAAGAATGCCTGTACCTTGGAAACAGATATAGAAGTTAGGAAGAGTTTGAGAACAAGGTAAAGAAGTCTCATTTAGAAATTTTGAGTTTGAACCGTTTATGGCATATGTAGGTAGAAATTCCAATGTGCTGTTATGGATATAGAATTAGAATGGGGGTGCGGTGAGGCAGACAGAGAAATAGAGAGAGAGAGAGAGAGAGAGAGAGAGAGAGAGAGAGAGAGATTCTTTTATACAACCAGTTTTATTGAACGTAATATAGACAATAATTTAGAAAACTATCATGAAAGGAAAAATCAGAAAGGTATAAAGAAAACCAAGAGTGTTCAGTCACAAAATCAGAGAGAAGAAATTTTTATCAAATAGCAGCTGGTAGTCAATAGTATCAGTGTTTCAAAGAAGTTAAGAACCCTTATTTTCTGTCTTTGAATCAGTATTAAGTATTGGTTTTGAGGCAGAAGAGTAGTAAGGCCTAGGCAATTGGGTTTAAGTAACTTGTCCATGATCATGCAGCTAGGAAATGTTTGAAGCCAGATATGAAATTTAGACATTACTGAAAACTTTAAAGAAAGCAATTTAAAAAAGTATTGATATGAAACACAGTTTGAGAAGTGAGAGAAAAGGAATTAGAAGTAAATATGTAGATGCTTCTGGGAGTTTAGCTTTTAAAGAGACAAACTGTATAAGATACTAGGTTTAAGGCTTCATAGAGATAAATGTTTTCTTTTCTAAGGTTGTAAATATCTAGTCTTCCTTGCAGGCAGCACGGAAGCAACCAAATACAAATTAAGAGCCTAAAGAAGAACATGAGAATAGTAATGCATGAGCCTAGGAGCTTTGATGGAGAAAAGAAGAGGTGATGGAATCATATACATGTGGATATGGATTAACACTGGAAGTGGTAAAAACTCCCTTTACAACAGGATGTAGGCCAAATAAGTAAATGGAATGTTACATTTGAAGTTTTTATGATACAGAGAGGGAATAAAGATGGAACTTAATTTGAATGACCTCTATTTTCTTATTAAAATATAAGGCAGGGCATTCAATGAAAAGCAAGAATAAATAAGGTGAGAAGGTAAAGAGAGAAAAGAAAGTGAGGAGTAGTCACTGTGGGGAATCTAATTTTTTTCCTGGTTATTGAAAGGACCTTGTTGAAACTGAATAGTAAAAATAATGAAATCTCTTAGAATTCCCTTAGGAAGCAATTGCAGCAATGTTAGGATATTGAAAAGAGATGACCACTAGACGGAGAAATAGCCTGGCTATACAACATAAATTGATATTGCTTCAAAGAAAGAGTTAGCCATTAATATATTCATAGATGAGTTAGACAATCAGGTTACAAACTGAGTCATAAAGAAATCAGCCCAAAGAGTCAATAAAAATACCAAGATATGTAAGAGCTGTGATGGGCAAGTTCTAAAATTTACTGATTTCTTTTCATTAATTTATAGTTCAGAAACTAGTATGAGGAGGCTTCCTTTTGAGATCCTACTTTGGAATAATGTTTTTGAAATGTACTCTTTTTAGGAAATGTTATTTTCTTCCAGATGCTCATATTCCAACTAAATGTTTTTGATAATTCAATAAAGCTTGTTTCTTTGGACTTTTGTAAATAAGGTTATAATTTGGTTATAATTGTGTATGTAGACATTATTTGATATTAATCAGATAAATCACTGGGTCTATAGTCAAGAAAAATTGAGTTCCAATCTGATATCAAACACAAACTAGCTGTTGGATACTGGGGAAGTCAATTACCATCTGTTTTCCTCAGTTTTCTCAAGAATAAAATGGGGACAATAAATTCATAATTTTTTTGATGATGACATGATGGTATACTTAGACAGTCTTAGAGATTCCCCTAATAACTTCTTTTAATCATTAATAATTTTAGCAAAGTTGCAAGATACAAAATAAACCCACATAAATCATCAGCATTTCTATATATTTCCAACAAAGCTCAGCAATAAGAGCTGGACAGAGAAATTCTATTTAAAATCACTCTAAACGATATATGATATTTTGGAATGTATTTGTCAAGACAAACACTGGAAATATATGAACATAATTACAAATCATTTTTCAAACAAATAAATTTAAATCTAAGTAATTGCAAAAATATCAATTGCTAATGGGCAGACCAAGCTAAAATAGTAAATCTGATATAATATAGTATGCAATAAAATAAGTAGCTTTGAGTTTCTTTTTAAAAAAGAAGAGGTAAATAACTAAAAGTTCTTTTATTAAAGAGGCACTTCAAATACCAGAGATGCACTTCAAATAAATTAAAAGACTTAAAAGTGTTTATCTTTAGGGAATATTTTTATCCTCGAGTTTAGTGACACATAAAATTCTGAACAAATAAAAACATTCTACAGATTTTCCCTTCTCTTCTATAATTCATGAAACTGTGCACACCTAGCAGGATATAAGTACTCCAGGGCCAACTCATTCAGTAGTTCCTACTATCATTCCTTTCTGTAATTTAAGTAGGAAAACTATGTTTAAATATTCACTATTTTGGACTATTTTTGAGAAAGGGATCTCATAAGATAAAATTTAGTGAAGAGCAAGATTATAAAAATAACTACCATTATTGAAATGCGACAACATCTTATTTTAATGCCTCATCTTTGCTTTGAGCTAGCTTTTATGTAAAAAGGGCATAACCCTTAGCACCATCTAGCAAGTTCAAAAGTCAAGGCAATCACATACATATTTATTAAGTGCTTACTACATACCAGAAAAGAAAAGGCAAATCACTCCATTATCTCTCCCAAGAACTCCCCAAATTAAGTCAAGAAGAGTCAGAAATAACTGATACAACCAAATAACAAAAACAACAACAATTGTACCAAACATAGTCCTGAGTATGGTACACACAAGATAGTTTTAGATAACAGAAAGCAGGAGGATCAACTAATAATTTCTGTGAGATTTCAGCTGAAAGTTGGTAGATTCCCTTTCCTGCCTATCCAAAATATGGCATATCCAAAATATTTTATATTATTGCAATATTGTCTACAATAAATATTGCAATAATATAAAATAAGATTTTGGCTTAAAGATAATTTTTTTTCATTCTCTAGCTAGGAGCTCATAGTTAACAAAATGGTAAAGAGAATTATAGTTACTTGCACACTATTTCTTAGATTGGAAATGGCATTTGTATATTAGGAAACACCATGTAAGCAAGAAGTGAGATGAAGGTAGGATAAGAGTGATTGAACAACATCCATTTCTATGCTATCCCTCATATGATTGTGAAGTATTTTACTCAGCCTTTTCTCACTTTATCTACCTTAGAACAAGATCATTAATGATTATGAAGTGTTTTTTTTTTTTTACTCAATTTATTATCTGTCCTTCGAGACTAAGAGGTATTTGGCTTGTAACTCCTCAATGAAATGCTCCTTAACATTCACCTTCCCTTTTAGGCTCTCTTTTTTTCTAATATATTTTATACCAAACATTCATGTAACCTTGTTTTTTGGTTATCAAAGGTAAACTCAATTTAAATTTACCTATTTATGTCCTTAAAAATAATTCTGATACAGCTTTTAATCAATTGTCTGACACTGACCTTCAGTCAGGGTCAGTAGCTTGCTCAAAAATAAGATAACATTTATAGACTATAATCTTAACATTAAAAAAATAGAAGGATTGGGGGCAGCTGGGTAGCTCAATGGAATGAAAGCGAAGCCTAGAGACCTAGGTTCAAATCTGGCCTCAGACACTTCCCAGCTTTGTGACCCTGGACAAGTCACTTGATCCCTATTGCCTACCCTTACTACTCTTCTGCCTTGGAGCCAATATGCAGCATTGATTCCAAGATGGAAGGTAAGGGTTAAAAAAAATAAAGATTTTGAAAAGTTGTATCACTAAGATGAAAGAAATAGAATGTTTAAATGTTTCTTCCTGGCTAAATATCATGAAAATTAAGGAATAAAATGCCCTAATTTTTAAAAAATTAAGTTATTTGAATTTTACATAATTGTTCCTAAAATGTTCTAATTTCAAAAAGGTATTTTATTATAAAATAAAATATTAAAATATTAAAAATAGATAGTGTTATCATATTATTTTATCTTTTCAAACTAAAACTTAATGAATCAGAGATGAGAATAACAGAAGAAAGAGATAGAAAAAAGTTTGAAATTACAATGTAAAATGATGTTAAAATAGGCCATTCTGAGACAGAAATCTGAAGAACTCTTCTCTCTCCAAGAATCTAGTTATTCAATAAATGCTATAATGACTGAAAAATCTTTTAATTTTCCCAGCACTATGAGAAAATCTTTGCCCTAGGTTTATGGACAAGTTTATGAGTATGTGTACCTTATGAGGGAGAAAGGCCTTGAACAAGATCATTTTAAGAATCAACCAGAAAAATATCACCAAAAACTTTGGGAAATAAACCTAAATTGCTGTGTCAAAGGGGACAAACTATCCCATTTTATAATATAGATATACATTGCAAATCCCATTTTTTAACAAGGACAGCATAGAATTGTTGGAAAAGTCAAAACTGCCTTGTAAAAGAAAGATCAAATTAAAAGTAGCAATAATAAAAAGACAAAATATAACCTATTTATTAAAAAAACGTGCAAGACAAAATCGGACTACTCATAATACCTAGATTTTAGTCTCAATCTGTCAAAAAATATCTGTCTCATCTTGAGCCTGAGGTTCCTCATCTACAAAATTAAAAATCAGGCCTATATTATTTCTGCCGTTTCTTCTAATAACTTGTCTACTTTTCTGAGTATGTTTAAAACACGAATTTCTAGAAAAATAACGTTTTTTTCATTTTCCAAAACTGAAATACTATTTATCTTAAACTTTGACTGAGATGTTAGAATTTAGTCAAGGTGACAAGTTTGAATTTTGTTCTAGTCCCTTATTAGAAATCTTAGGCAAATGATCTAATCTTTCTCATCATCCATTTCTTTATATGTTCAATGGGGATAATAATAACATCTAATACAAAGTAATAATTAAGATTGTTGAATGAAATCATTAAAATGGCCTATCTTTTCCTGATTTTACCCGATCCTGCCTTCATTGACTCCGCGGTTGAAGCAGATCTTGTTAGATATCTTTGGAAACTCCCAGGCACTGTACCTGTATCATTCTATTCTCATCACATTTCATCACTCACTAGACTTTGGCAATTTTACCTTTCCTGTTGCTACCTTTCCTGAAAACTCTTCCTTTTTGAAGAAAATATAAATCCTGCCTCTTATGCTCCTCATGGGTACCCCTGAACCTTGGTGCATCATGGCAACTTCAGACTGAAATCTCCTTGCCTTGAGTAAAGGCCCTTTATTATTGTTACTACCCTAGATTGACAAAATAATAGATGCAAAATATTTCACAAACATTCCTTCCCTTCCTCCTTCTACTCCCACCCCACCTCAAAGCAGCAAATAGTCTGATATAGATTATATATCAGTTCTTTCATACTACATATTTCCAGAATCCCCATGTCATGACTAAAGACACAAATAATATATACAATATAAAACTCATGAAGGAAATAAAGTGAAGGATGAGTTGCTTGATCTGCAATTAGATTCTAACAGTTTCTTCTTTGGCTATGGCGAGCTTTATTGTTGGTGGTGTTGTTCATCATGACTCACTTGAGGTTATCTTGTAACTTTATTTGATGATAATAGTTTACTGCTCCACAATTGATCATCATACAATATTTCTGTTACTGTATACCTGGTTCTCCAGATTGTTCTCATTTCCCTTTTCATCTGTTCATATAAGTTTATAAATCTTTCCAGACTTTTCTGACCTTATTGTGCTCATTATTTCTTGTAGTGCAATCGTTTTCCAATGCAACCAGGTATTACAACTTTTTCAGTCATTCTACCACTGATGGATAGCCCCCCCATTTTCCATTTCTTTGCCTCTACCAAAAGAGTTACTGGAAATAATTTTTTTTTTGTATAAATAAGCCCCTTTTCCCTATCTCTGATTTCTCTATTTTGTTTTTCCCTAGTTTATCCTTCTCTTTTTCTCCTCTCATCTTTACTTGTGCACAAGTATTTTTGCTTCTGTTTACCTAACTCTTGAAGTCCTCCCTTTTGTCTATCATCTCCTTTTTTGATCCCCCTCCCCAACTTACCTCTCTATTGAGTGAGATAGATCTTCAAAGTGGTTTTGAGCTTTCCATGCTTTTACTCTGTCATCTTAGCTTCTTATTCTTTAATGTAGAAACTGCTATCTTCTGTGTAATCCTGACTGATTCTATAATATGTATTTTTTTTCTTGGTACTTGTAGTATTTTCTCTTTGACTTGGGATTTCTGGAATTTGTCTTTAATAATTCTGAGATTTTAAAATTTCTTTCACAAAGTGATTGGTGGATTTTTTCAATGTCAATTTGCATCTCTTGATCAAGATCATCTTGGCAGTTTTCCCTGATAATATCTTTAAAATTGGTCATTTGGATGGTGGTTGGTGAGCTTCTACTATTTCTTTCTTTGCCATCTTGGCTGCTGTTAATGATTCTGTTACTCTTGCTCCATTGGCAATGCCATGGTTACATTTCACAAATTTTAAAGAGCTATACAAAAATATTCTTATTACTACTTATTTTATTATTATTTATTTGTGATAATGTAGTGGAGATAAATAAGTATTATACGTCTGAAGCTCTCTAACTCAAATTATTTTTCTGACACAAATTGCCTATGTGATTCTGGATACATCACTAGAACTCTCAGTTTCCATGGGAAGCTGAAAGACTAACTTTTTAAACAATTTTTGATCCTGATATGAAGGAGATGGTTTCCCAAAAGGGAGTTTTCTCATCTGATGGAATCATATTCTTTGACAAAATAAGCAAATAAAAATTAAGAATAGCACCTCCTTCTGAAGTCAAAATTGATCAAAACAGTTTGTTGTTCATATTGAAACTTTCTTAATTGATAGAAAAATAACAACAGAATAATCTTTAATTCAATTAATTTCCTAGTCTCATCATTATACTAGTCTGTGCAATACACAAAACGATGTGTCCTTTTTCAGATTACATTCAAGGAAGGGATAAACTAGTCTTTTAAGGGTTTCTTTTTTTCCTGCTCTTCTGTATTGATCTGATCTGATAAGGATAGGCATGCCTTCCAGCTAGAGCAGAATAGATTTTTAATTACTCTTTTCTTTTTATCTTATGGACTTCATTATAATTTTCCACAGTGATTATAGTTTTACTTACCTCACAGGCATATTATGGCTATATTTATTTATTTTGCTCTTAATGATTGCATAATGTCTTGAGGTCCTTAAATGAAAGCTACAATTTTCTAATAAATTATAATAAACTTATATGTCATCTTTACTCCTTCCTAAAATGGTGTTAAAACCAGAAGGAATATTTAGACGTACATACTTTCTGACCACATATGAAATTTTGTTATGACAAAAAACAAATAAATAATATAGTCAGATAGCAAGTTATTTATTTTAAAGAAATTGTTTATGGAGAAGATTATGTTTTATTGGAAGCAATTTAACAGCACCCATTTTAAATGTGATGGTTAAGTTAGAAGTTTCAGTGTAATCTACTGAAGAAAACAAACTTCATTTTGTATCTTCAACACTTTGTACAGCTGCTGGATTTTTATTTCACTTTCCTTTGGTAAGATTTAATTGTTTCTTTAAATATATACATTCTGGAAAACAGGAAAGTCTCTCCCACTCTTTCAATTCACAAAGTTCCTATGTTGTTTTGTAGGATGTAGGTAGGCTCAACCAAAAACTACCTTTTAACTCCAAAAAGATCCTAAAATGTTATATAAAAAAATAGAAATTCTACTTTACTATATAGAGCTTTTTAAATCTCTATTTGGATTGTTTGTTGCCTGCTGAGGGCCATTAACCTAATTAATTGTTAATTTTTTACTTCATTTCTTTGATTTCAATTATGTTATGACAATACTTTTAAGAGCATAAAAGTCAATATTTACAAATTATAAACTTCCCAGAATAACAGAAGAGGAAATAGAATATTCAAAAATTCCTATCTTAATAAAATAAATTGGTGATGCATTGTGGGAAGATGGCAGAGAAGAGGTAGAACTTCCTTTCCCTCCTAACATTCTCCACAACCAAAAATAAATCCACAAAATAAAATCTAAAAGAGGCAAAAGCAGATAGGAGTGGACAGGACAAATATAGAGGAAGGTTTTTGATTTCCCTAGCCCCAGTCCCATAATGAACCACAGAGGAAATTGAACAAACAGCTTGGAATCAACAACATAACTAACCTCTGATGGTACATATTAAGGCACAAAATTGTTATAGTTAAATGTAGAAAAGCAGAAATACCAAATAAAACTTTTTCAGACCATAATATAATAAAGATTATTTATTATAGTGGACTATAGAAGCAAAAGGTAAAAACTAGTTGGAGAGTAAATAAGTTAATCCTAAAGAATGACTGGGTTTAAGAACAAGTTATTGAAACAATGATTTCATCAAAAAAATGATATAATGAGGCAGTGTACCAGAACCTGTGTGATATAGCAAAGGCAGAGCCTGGAGGGAAATATATATCTCTAAATGCATATACATTTTAAACCCTTGTCTTCCATATTACAATTAATACTGTGTATTGGTTCCAAAGCAGAAGAGTGGTAAGGACTTGGCAATGGGAGTTAAGTGACTTGATTTGCCCAGGGTCACACTGCTAGGAAGTGTCTGAGGCCAGATTTGAACCTAGGACTTCACATCTCTAGGCCTGGCTCTCAATCCACTGAGTTACCCCGCTCCCCCCTCTAAATGTTTGTATTAATAAAATAGAGAAAGAAAAGATGAATGAATTGGGAATGCAATTTTAAAAACTAGAAAAATAAAAAATAAAAATCTCAACTAAATATCCAATTATAAATCATAAAAATTAAAGGTAAGTCAATGAAATTGAATTTAAGAAAACAATCCATAAATAACTGTATAAGTTGGTTTTATGAAAAAATAAATAAAAATTGTTAAACCATTGGTCAATCTAATAAAAATAAGAGAGAAGAAAACCAAATCACTTGCATTAAAAATGAAAAGGATGAATATACCACCAAAGAATATGAAATTAAGACAACTTTGGGGAGTTATTTTGTCAAGTATGTGAAAACAAATTTAGCAATGAAAGAGAAATTGAATATTTACAAAAATAAACTGATTAGAATAACAAAACAAAAATGTAATTTATTTTAAACATGTTCTAGAAAAATAAAACAAAGAAGTCATAAATGAACTTCCTAAGTGGGTAGGGCGGAAAACAGGACCAGATGGATTTAAGAGTGAATTTTACTGATCATTTAAGAGCAAACTAATTCTAAAACTAAACAAATTATTTGAAAGAACAAGCAAGGAAAAAGTTCCCAAACTCCTTTTATGAAACAAATATGATTTTGACACCTAGACCAGGAGAAGCAAAAAACAGAGAAAGAAATTATAGACTACATTTATGATGCAAAAATGCCAAACAAAACACTAGCTAGGAAACTAAAATAATATGTAACAAAGATAATACACTGTGTCCAAATAGGATTTTTACTTTCTTTTGCATTTTGTTTTCATTCTATCTTTCTTTGTCTCTTCCAAGTTTGAAGTACAGTGCTCATATCTGGGGCTAATAATAATGTTTATTGATTTGGCTTCATTTCTATCTTTGTCTGGATTGATTGTCTCCTCTTAAGCAGCTTGGGTTCATTGTATTGATAATAAATTTAGTTCAACTATCTAATTGGCTTTATACCTATCTCAACAGAGAAATCCCAAGTTCAAATTATATATGATTCTCAGTCTTTATTAAACCAATTAAATAATGCAGAGAACTCAAGATAAGACACACAAACAATTTAGTTTATGTAAATCCTCATTTTGCCAGCAAGCTATTGGTATGTCATGCAAAATAAACAATCTAGAAAAATTAAAAATAATATTTGAAATGAGGTTTTGCCTAAACTGCATCATTTTATTTTCTACATTTTTCCTAACCACCATTTGGTATTTCAAATGAAGGAAATAGATAAAGTGAATGTTTAGTCTCTTTTGATTAAATAGGCCATCTTCACAACAAATTCATTTTCTGACTACCACATTTAGTTATGACACTTAAGAATGATCATATAAAGCAGAAGTATTGTGGGAGAAAAAAGATATTATGTTCTCTTCAAGATTTAGGTCATTTATGTTTTGAGGAAACTTTATTTCTGTCAGAAAGTAAAGGCGTCCTTAGTGAATTGAAAAGGGCACAATAATAAAACTATCTGAACTGGGGAAAAGTGTACAATAAGAAATGATTTCTTCAGAACACAATGGAACGTAAATTGAAGGTTAGTAGTGGAGGTATTGTAATAACTTTTAAGAAAAGAGAAAATGGTACCAGGTGCACAACATAAATTATCATTTCAGTATTACTTATTAGTGCTGGGATCAGGTTAGGGTCCAGGGAGATTTTGACGACAGGTCAAAAATTCTTTTCACATCTATAGCCTTTCTTTGACTTTTGAGGAATTTCAAACCAATCCACTCTCTCAGACACTTTATATCAATGAAAAAGTAGTGAGCCCTGGACAAAATATATATATGTAACATGTTAAGATTTCGCTATGAAGAAACTGATAGCAATTATAGGGATTCCAGACATTACAGTTTATCTGGATTTCTTGATGGATGTATTGCTGATGTTATGCCAAGTAGGCTATTGATACACAATACAAAATAAATGATGTAGAGAAATTAAAATTATTTTTAAAATGAATTTTTATCTAAGCTATAAAAGAAATGTAATTCTATGTTATTGCCATCAGTACATATTTTGCAATCTCATAATCTTTAGCAAGTCAGTACATTGGCCAATGTTTTGCTTTAATAAGATGCAACTCATTAATGATGTTTGCCTCTGAATTGATTAATATTTATAATTAATATTGATGAAGAGAAATACTATTAGACTATTAAGCAGTATTACCATTATCAATAGAGAGAATTGAATAAATTAACCAAAGGAAACATGCACAAACTTAGTTATCAATAATTTCATCAATTTGGTCATATCCCCAACTATTGCCATGGAAAATACTTTCAACTTTAATAACAGCAAAAGTAAAAACAAGAAAACCTCTTACTCTGTCATCTACCTGCATGAGATTATAGCCATTTAGGCTCTTTCAATTTTAAATTCTATGGCAGTGATGGTGAGCCTTTTAGAAACTGAGAGCTGTGGCCCACCCTCTGAGATGATATTGTGTGTCCTGCTCCCCACACCAAGTGTCAGGTGCACCCCACTCCTTCCCCCTCCCAAGGGAGAGAGGAAGTGCTCCCATTAAGCTGCTGAGTGGAGGGGCAGGTGAACTGAGAATTGTGCTTAGCAAACATAGAGAGGAGGAGAGGAGTGACCTGAGTGCTCCAGTCCCTTCCGGCTCTGCCACCTATAAGCCACCCACCTTACCCACTGTGAGCTCCCATTGGGATACTGGGCAGAGAGACAGGTGATGTGAAAAAATGTCATCAGACATGGTGGAGAGGGGTAAGGGAACAGCTCTGCTTGAATCCCTCTTCCAATCTAGTAATTAACTTTTTTTTTGGGGGGGGGGGTTGCCTGTTCCCAAAGAGAGCACTCTGCATGCCAACTTTGACACACATGCCATAGATTTACCAACAGGTTTCTATAGTTCTTGAAGACAATGCCAATTAAGGAACCTAAAAGTTACATTCTTGGATCAATAAATGAAAGTTATTCACATATACTTTTTGGAAGAAAAAAATTAACTTGTTAAAATGCATAATTGTCTAGAAAGATTAATGTAATATTTATCCCATATGTATATTCATTGTTATTAATAAAATATGGCCTGCTCAAAGTTACATATATATATATATATATATATATATATATATATAATGTGTGTGTGTGTGTNTATCTCATAATATTGTTGTGAATGTCATTGTGATAATATTTGTAAAGTACTTCATAAACCTTAAATTTCTATGTAAATTCTGACTATGATAGTTCCATATTCACACATATTTGTGTTGTTATATATGTTGCTTTCTGTCTTTCATACTCAAAGACGACCAACATGACATCACTATGTTGAGGTCAATGTATAGTGTTTCCAGTTATGCCCAAACAGAGCTTGGAACCTTGTACCATAGGATTGGGCATGAGTAGCCCATATAAACATTTTATATAGATATACATAAATGTTTAATTGGTATATAGCTACAAATATGTGTATATATGTATAGGTATGTATAGATATCTAGCTCTATCACCATATGTATATGCATGTATATATATGCATACATATATATGAATATATATATATATATATATAATGTGTGTGTGTGTGGCTATACATATATATTTTTTTTCTAAACTCTATTTGGAATGGCTTATTTAGCTATATAAAGTAAAAATTAAGTAGTAAGAACTCATGAGTTCCTTAGAAGAAGATACAAATTAAAGAAAGCTACCATTTGCACTGTCATTCTCTATGAAGTAGAGAAAAACATAATTTATTGTTCATGAATTTTTTTGTATACCTCAAATCAGAAGTCAAGATTACGTATATAAATATTTGATGCATAGACTGGTGCATTTATATGCAGAATATGTGTATTTTCTTAGAATCACTTCTAAGATAGAAGAGCAGCAAGGACGAGGCACTTGAGCAATTGAATCACATTGCTAGGGAGTTTCTGAGATATGAATCCAGGTTTTCTCAACTGCAGGCTTGATGATCTATACACTGTACTACCTAGCTGCCCCTTGTGCAATAAATTAACTATTAAGGGATAGTTATTTTTTCCTATAGTGGAAATCTGGTAAAAAGAATTAATATCATAAGCCATATGTAGTGGATTTGGCATTCTGACATTCAATAAAATAATTTTGTAACTGTGACAATTTTCAGTAGAGCAAAAACAAAAAAATAATTTATCCTTTAAAAATATAGGAAAAATACTACTAAAATCATATTCTGGAGATATCTGGAGATAACAGTCCCCTCTATGGCTTAATTTATTTCTCTAAAGAATGATAAAAAGGGTTATTTTAGAATATGAGGTCCTTTCCTGTTCTAAATCTATTACTCTATGATTCTTTTATATGGAATGTTTTGTATTTTACCTTGTGAACTCCAACATACATTTGTAACTAGGCTATTAACTGTAATAAATATTATTAGCTATAATCAACCTTTCTATACCCATCCAGTATATTTTTAAATTATCATCTTAACATTAATATATCTTAAATAAAATGTTAAAATTTGATGATAATCCCATCAAAGTGATTAAAATAACCAGTGGAACTTTCTGGGTGCAAATTGGATCAAGGCTTATTGGCATCATCACCAACAACAGTCTTTTTTTCCTCATTTTCTCTTTTACTTAAGAAATTTGCATGAAATGGATGGAGAATAGGGCAGATCTCCTTCAAAGGACTTTGAAGAAGCAGGTTTATTTGTAAAGTCTACTTATAGATAATTTCCTTTCAGGTATTTTGGAAGCTAAACCTTGTCTTGTTCATGCCAGATATTTGCATTTGTATGATGGGCACAGAGGGGAGAAAAATGTACATTTCTTGCAGCTGTATAAGTAGCAATACTAGATGTTTGCTGCTCTCTACAGTAACACACTCTTGCTCTAAAATAAAATCTTTTAAAGAAATCTTGATATTTTCTCTTTATTCAGAGAAACATGAAATATCATGGTGATGGACAAAACTGACAGATATCAAATGAAAAAAAATAGTTTTGATTCCTGGCTTAGCCTTACCAGGTGTTTGACATTGAGCAAATCACTTTGGTGCTCTCAGCTTACCTGAGGTCTAAAATAAGAGGAGAGGACTAGTTTCCATGACTCTTTCTAACTCTAAAAGTAAGAATGAAATATCTTATATGAATATCTATTAATTTCTTATTTTGATAAAATATTTAGATGAAAATACATTATTTTGATATTTGCAATATCCCATATTTCAGGTCAATAATAAAGAATATTGCTAAATAAAGATTTTAAAATATAGACAGTGATTTTAAGTAAAGGAGTTAAAGTTATTTCAGTATCCTATACTTTGTACTGAATGGATAATGACAATTTTTTCCCCATAAAACTTCTTGACTATTCCTTTAAGAATGTGTTTGAAATGCTATTTTTGTTTTGTTTTTGTGAACTCAGCTTTTTTCTAAGACACACACTCAGCTTGAATTGTGATATTATTTGCTAACTTCTTTTCTGTTTTCTTTCTTTGAATTGAACTGCTATAATACCAAATGTGGAAGAAAGAATAAGCCTTCATATAATGATTTGATTATAGATTGTTAAGAATAGACTTGTTTTCCACTCATCATTCTCTCTTCAGTTTTTTACTGAGCTGGGCTCTTTTAGAAATGCTGTTGAGTGGGATGATATGATCTTATGTAAACATGCATTGAACAGCTGAACAGAAATGTTTATAGCCCCCAAACAGGAGATAAGTCATTGGCACTTTTACAATGCACAAGCATTTTCATGCACAGCTTGTAATCGCAACATTGTATTTGAGCAAAATTATGTTTAATAAGCAATGAAAACAACTTCAGAACTCTAGGAAGAAATCATTGGGTAAACTAAAAAAGTCCTCTTCAGGCCTATTGGATAATATTTCTTCAATGATCACACTTGAAGTTGTAAGACTGCAGAAAAAGAGAACTTAAATTCGAATATATGAAAATAGAATTTTGATATCTGTAAAATACACAATATTATTTAAAATTTTTCACATTAATTTGTTCATTTTAAAACTGGATACAGACACTAATACGACATTGCTAGAACTGTGAACAGAAATCTGTAATTATGCTCCAAGAGTTAAAAAATTGTGTAGACTGTTCAATCTAGCAATACCAATGTTGGATTTGTTTCCCAATGTTATCAGGGAAAAAAGGAAAAGAGCCTATATGTTCTAAAATATTTACAACAGCTCTCTTTGTGGTGACAAAGAGCTATATATTGAGAGGATGCCCATCAATTTGAGAATGGAACATGTTGTGGCATATTATTGTAACAAAATACTACTACTCAATGAGAAATTATTTTTAAAAATGGAAAGACTTACATGGAAATTATGAAAAGCTAAATGAGAACAAAGAGAACATAATATACAACTACAAAAATAATGGTTAAAGAATAACTCATGACTGATAAATAGAAACCCCCAAAATATATGTTATGCATATATGCATACATAGAAGTATATATATATACACACATACATACATACATTTATTTATTTGTTTGTTTGTTTAATTGTATGCTTATAGTCAAAGAATCCCTTCTTTAGTATTTGGGAGGGGAGAGAAAGAGAGAGGTAAGGAGAACCCTGGGAATTTGAATGTCTCCAACAAACAAATAAATAAATAAATTTCCTCTCTGTTAAAATGAAGAACTATTTTTTTAATCTGAGACAGTTAGTTTCAGAAATCTGATAAGCAAGACAGTGACCTGCTCGGAAATGGACTTTTAGGAGATTATTCAGGTAGTTGTTTAGAAAAAAAGAGAGAAAACACTGGAAGTGGGCAGATAATTATTAGATCATTCTAATAATCTAGGTCATGGTTGCCTGGCTTAGATTTTAGGAATTCACTTTTTTTTTCTTTTTAAAAATATGATTCAATAATATCAATTGAATAAAATGCATTATTTTTGGAATACTATGTATCACACTTTATACATTATTCTAATTGAAAAAGCTTTGCAAATTTGACAATGTGGTCAATGACACACATGCATAGGAATGGTTGGAAGGTGATATGGACCAAAATTAGTTGTTCTGATCATGTAAATTAAGAGAAAGTAACATATATAAAAGTCTGAGGAAGAATTGAAGAATTTTTCCATTTTACTGTTTTCAGAGAATGAAGGAGAAGGAAGACTGAAGGATGATATTGGTTGTAATCTTCCATTCCTGATGGTCTGCATATGTCCTCTACAGAAAGTTGGACAGTAAGAAGAAAGGTGTTTTGGTGATTTTTTAAATGAAAAAGATCAATGTCTATTCTAAAATGCGGCCAGTTCTATAAATCAGAACAACTAATGCCTTTCCCCTATCAACAGAAAATGAATTCCTGCTTCTGCAAATTCTGCCTGACTTTAGTCAATGTGTATTTTTAAAATTTTTCTGAATAATTAGATGAAAAGCTTTTAACTATAAAGATATTTTCCACATATCTTGAAGAGAAATTAAAAAGATTTGAATCTATTCAAAGATGTAGTTTGGAAGTGAAATAAGAACAAATTTATGAAAAAAATATAAATGTAAAAAACAAGTGATGAATCAGTAAATATTCTTGTTTATATTTTGTGGGAACATCAAAATTTGAATTTAATTTTCAACAGTTTTCCTATTTCCTGATACCAACAGTAGCTATTTGGATATATTAGTTGAAAGTAATAGAATAATTTCTTTTCTAGAATAGATAATTCACGTGCATAAGTACTCTTTGGGGAATTCTGCAAATCTAACAGAGGACTGTTATTTTTCACCAAATAAGCTGAAGCAATTACTATGCTTTTGATTCTCTCCCCACTTCTAATACTATCTGCATAATTAATTTATAATGATGTAACCAATTAGATTTATCTAATCCCAGTGTGAACTACATGCCTCTATCAAGAAAAAGAAGTTAATATTCAACTGAAACTTGGAGTATTAATGAATTATCTCATTGTAGAGAAAAGTGCTTAATGAAGACAAATAATATGGCAATAACAATAAAGTATTTAAAACCTTATATTTCCTACAAAGAGAGATATGGAACACTTTTTAAAAATAAAATAAACCATTAAGAAATAAAAAAATGCATAGTGTAACATGGTGAATGCAAATAGAAACATAACTTTATAATTACAATAGTAGTGAAAAGGAAATTCAAATATATATTTTGAGATCTCATATTGAAAATGATAATCATGTTATTAAAGTAAAGTAGATAAACTAACTTGAGGACATTCTTGCATCTAACTCATTTGAATATATTGCTAAATTCAGTTCTATATGATCCACATGAAAGGAGACAAATTCCCAAATTACTTTCTTGGGGGGAAAAGTGCAAAACAAGTATTCAACGATATACCTCTCTTTTCTCTATTATGATCACATAGTGATAGATTCAATCTTCATAATTGTATTGTTATTTTTCTCTGTCTGTGATGTGGTTGTATCTTATAAATCTCTTCAAATCTTAGCAATTCCTTGATGCAGAGCAAAATGAGCAGAACCAGAAAAACATTGTACAAAGAAACTTATACAGTGTGACACAATCAAATGTAATAGACTTTTCTACTAGCAGCAATGAAATCATCCAGGGAAATCCAGAGGGATATTTGAGAAAGAGCACTATCCACATCCAGAGAAAGAACTGTGTGAGTAGAAAAGCAGCAGAAAAACATATGATTGATCACAATGTTTGATGGGTATATGATTGGGGATTTGGAATTTAAATCATCACTCTATTGCAAATATTAATAATAAGGAAATGGGTTTTGAATAATGATACATATATAACCCAGTGAAATTGCTCATCAGCTCTGGGAGTGGGGATGGAAGAGGAGAGGGAAAGAACATGAATCATGTAACCATGGAAAAGTATTTTAATAAAGTAACTAATAATATTTTTTAAAAAATCTTAGCAATAATTTGAGGTTCAATTCAGCTCCCACCTCCTATATGAATTCACTAGATTTGTAGGGAATTGATTCATTTTCATTAAGTTTTCTTCCTTAAACATTTATATCATTTATATTCTTCATTATTGATAATGTAATTATTGTTGCCTTATATTATTTGCTATTGCTTCAGATATTCAGGTGTGTTATCCATCACTTAACAATTATACTCTAAGATATTTGGGGACATGGGACATATTCCTGTTTTGTTTTAATTTAATTTCTAATTATTGTACTTAATATTTTATCTTTTGCATCATAGTAAAAACATATGTTCACTAAATAATTGACTGAGTGACATAGATTTGTAAAATTATAAAAGTTTACTCCCATAGAGATAACTCATTTTTACACTTTCTAAAAAACATTGATAATATTTTCACTCATCAATGACTCATATCCTGCTATTAGCCAAAAATTTAACATCACTTCTAATTACCCAAACAAAACAGATAAGCAAAACTGTCTGAAGCACTAGCCTGAGTAGCTTCACATATAGTAACATAATATCAAAGGGGAAAAAAAGAGGTCTAAAAAATGTGTCTTCTGTCTTTTACCCTTGAACCCAATTCCAATTTCTTATTAAGTCTTTTCTGATTTCTCTTATTTCCCAGTGTAGGTGTCAGTGCTTATTTTCATGGTTGGCTTAAATTTTAGAAGAAAAGTAAATAAAGTCATCAAGTGTTCTCCCAAAGTTGTCTCTTTTTGGGAAAGCTAATATATTGATTAGCCCTCCTGAGAATAACATCCTCAAACTGCCTATGCAGAATAACATGACATATTGGTTAATACCTGTGGGGTGCCCAAGGATAACCTGGAAGGATCTTGCCTATAGAATATCTAAAGTAGCTGTTACCTTGACAACCACAGGTAACTCATGCCTACTCTGAATGTGACCTGCTGAGCCCCAGTGAAATTTCACTCTGATTAATGATTTTTCCCCTCATCAAACAAACTAAATATGTCAGTCATTTTATTGTAAACTTATTATACTTCAGACATTCTGTGATCTGTTCACTTTCAGAGATCCTTGTTATATGCTTTGGATTAGAAGTTTGGATGTAGATAATTTTGGACTTGCAGGTCATCATCAGAACTGTTATAGTATTGACTCAGCATCTACTCACCAATGGCCAAGAAATAATGATGGGAGAATGGAAAAAAATTCAGTTTCAAATTTTCTGTTTTAGATACCATCGTGATTTCAAGGGAAAACATTTTACAGTTAAATACCAAATTACATAGAAATACACTTATGGCTACAAGTATGCAAATGTAAAAATCTTTATGTCCAAGAGAATATGATTAAGTCAACAAAACTTAAACAACATAAGTTCTCACTTGCTGGGATTTTCTTGCTTTTTCTCTCCACTGCTGGTGCAAATACAGTATTTTATATCAGGTAATGTATTAGTGATGAGACAAATTATTATTAAAATAAATAACTCATATATAGCTACACTAAGTGGTTTTAGAAAGGGTTTTCATTACAATGATGCAGTAAGGTATATAAAACAAGTATTATTTCCTTTTACATAAAGTTAAACCAGCTCAGATAGAGAAAATAATTCATGTAAGCTCACTTATCTATTAAGATGCAGAACCAGTCCTCAAAAAATTATTTGATTAAAAATATTAGTACCTTTCTAATGAACCAATATTTTGGTTCAGTATTTATGCATTAAAACTACAATCAAAGGCAGATGGTTGACTGAATGGATAGAGAGGCGGATCTAAAAACAGGAGGTCCTAAGTTTAAAATCAGACATCATACATTTCCTAGTCTGTGATACTGAGCAAGTCACTTAAGCCTAGTTGCCTAGCCCTTGCCACTCTTCTGCCTTGGAACCAATATTTAGTATTTATTATAACTAAGAAGATAAGGGTTTTTTAAAAGTACAATTACAATCATTTTACCATTACTCTACATATTCATCATATTCATCCCCTACTTCTCTTCTTTGTGAAAGAGAATTTAAACTCCTTTTGTTTATTTTAAGTTAATCAATCAAGAACCTGTAATGCCCCACCTTTTACTCTTAGTCAAGAACCTTTTACTAGAGAAGGAAGTTCCCACTCTAAAAGACCTCAAGCACAGCTCCCCCCTTCCAGCAAACAAATTGGGAGACTGTCATTGATTCCTGAGATATGAGGAGGAGAGCTAATGGATAGAAAAGACTATATATAAGCTGGAGCCTATGGGATCATGGACATTCTTTAGAAGTCTTTTGCCTCATGGACATGAGTTCTGGTGAGATTATTTGCAGGCTTTTGGCTCCTCACAGATCTAGCTTTTGGATGACTCATCATCTTTTGAGGCTTCAGATTTCAGTTTCCTAATTCAGACTTTGGATTCTAGTGAAGATTCCATTTTCTGCGTTGGAGATTTGGGCTGAAGAGTGACACTTACTCCCTCTTGCCTCCTTAGCCTGAGAAACTGTCCTTCATTGCTCAGCTTCTGTGGTGTCAGTCTTTGGTTGTTGAAATGCCTGATTGGAGAAACTCCAGTAGGCTGGTGAGATTTGAATTTGGATTTCCATTCATAGTCTGGAGGCACTCAGACCAGGACTTAGAATATTTTTAGCTAGGCAATATTTTCTACCTCCTTCCTACATTTTCCTCTCTTACTATCACTATTTTGCTATAATAAAGCTACTAACAGACACGTGACTTAATATTTAATTTTTATAAATGGTGAGCACAATTTTTAAAATTAGGTAAAAAATATTTACCTAACCCATTTTAATTATTACATCATAAAGCCATTCGTTAAGTGAATACTATTATTTGGATTTTCATGTGCATATTATATTCAATTTGCTGATGGTATTGGGGCTTATATATTATTAAATTTATGGCAAATCTATATAGGCATTCATAGAAAGTTAATTTCATAAATTTTATTTTCATTAGAGAGAAAATATGCTACACTGGAAAGAGCAGTGAATTTAGAATCAAAAGGCCAGAGATCTAATAAATTCATAATGCTTTCTACCTGTATGACCTCAGACAAGTAATATGAACTTTCTGGGACTGTTTTCTCATCTATAAAATGGCAACATTTTATGATGCAATCATTGTGGTTCTTCTAGATCTAAATGTTTCATACTATCATACAATATTCATCTGAATCTGATACTGATTTAATATCAAGTTTTGGCTAAATTTCTAAGAGAGATAGGTAGAGTAAGAGAATTATTAAATGATCCCAGATAAATAGATATTTAGGGTTTACAGAATCTCATCCTCAAGTGCTCTTAAAATTAGTAACATGAAAACATGCTATGCTATGTGAAATAGAAAAGTCACATTTGCTTTCTTAAATAAGATGTGTAATTAACTGCAAGAGAAGATATCTTCATGCTGGCCATTAGAATAGAAAGCAAGGAAGGAAATTATTTTATCAGGGAGACATCATGCTGTAGTAGTTTGAATCAGCCTGGAAATCAGTAAGAACTTCTCCCTTCTGCTTGGCAAGTCATATAACTTCTTACTATTCTAGGCAGTTTTCTAAGGCTATCAGTTACAGAGAATGCATTGGCCTACATTGATAGAGGAAATTTAATTGTCTTATAGTTTTCTCTTCTAATAAAATCACTGGTCCAGATACTGTCCCAAATCCCAAAGTCTGAGAGAATAAAATTATAGGAAAGAAAAAAAATCAGACACATAAATTGTTGGGAATAATAATGATGGTGGATATACTAATTTGAATATATTTGCATTAAGCTCATTACACCATGAATGTTGCATTTCCAATTTTATATGTAAAGTCATTTGAGTATTGGTAAAAATGAACAGCAGTGCATTTGAGCTCCTGGGGCAAATAATTCCCATCCTCGTTACCATAAGCACCAATGAGAAAATAACTTTGAAATCATTGAACCTGTAGGTATTTAATCCACTCTGTCTTTGTCAGTAGTAATGGTTATACTGCTTCCTTTTTTTTATAAAACAATAGACTTTTAAATGTTGTTTTTTCCTTTCATAATCTTCCCGGTGACCAATCCAACCCAGAGGAAAAGAAAAAAAAATAATTTTACTAAGTTTTGCTAACTCCATGAAATATCTGAGCTGCAGTCAGAATCTCTTTAAATTAGTAAGGAAGGTGTGACAGGTGAAGTAGTGTCTCAACTTATTGGCATACCCTGCCCCCAGAAAAAAAGGTAGAAAGAATTCTGACATAGGAGAAATATGATCATCATTAGTTAAGGGCATTTTATTAAGTCATTTGTAAACCTGTTGAGGAACCAGTATTTCCTTCATTACTCTATTGATATGAAGAGGGTGTGGAGGAGAGTTATGATTGATTATACGTGAGGTGTTGAAGAAATGAAACTAATTCTGACAATAATATACAAGCCTTTTATTGAATAAGGAGTACAGTGTGCAAGTTGCATAAATTTTTTGAAAGATCCATATAGTTATATAGAAAGAAGAGTTTCAAATGAGTACTAGCAAGAAATAATCTGATGCACTGTAATTATCTCTGCTACTCCTATTTCTCTTTATTTGGCTAATTATTATTGTCATTCACAATATTCTAGATGACTTAATGGGCTAGCTATCATTAGAAGGACATGACTGTATTCATATAAAATTCGCTGCTCACAAACAGATATAAACACTGAAGAATGATTGAAAAAGGGATAGAGAAACAAACTGCCCATTTAGAGCTGGGAAAGGTTGTGAATAGAATGTTTATACTCCCCTAGGAAAGGTCATCACACTTTACCTACATCACTCATTTAAGAGTATGTAAGCCAACAAGCAAAGTTGGAGCTTTTTGTCCTAATGTCAGAGAAGGTCACTTTTACTTGCTTTGTATGACCTGGCACAGTATAAACTACTGTAAGAGAAGGATCATCTGCTATTGCTTTTTGTATACCCAGTGCTTGGCTATGTGACTGAAACTTAATAGACTCTTCATAAATACAAGATTATATATATATGTGTGTGTGTGTGTGTGTGTGTGTGTGTATGTACATATACATATATATATGGTCATATTGAATTGAAATTGTATCTACTTGTACTCAAAGAAATTGATCTTTGAGGAGGGCCCTGAACTTCTCTGACAAAATACTCCTGCCCCATTCCCTTAGTTAAGCACTATTTTTCATATAAACATGCATTTAAAAGCTAGCCTACTTTTGCTATATGGTAAATGATATTTAAATTCACATGCTTCTTATTATAGCTTCTTTAAGAGCCAAACTCTACATCACAAATTCAAAGCCTGCATTTTTCCAAAATATGACATACATTTCATAATCAGAGTATTATAATGGTGGTGAAAATAATTTATCTTTATGACTATCAATGAAGGACTGCATAAATGATTATTAGAATTAAGGCTATGATATTGTAATGGAAGGTTTACTATGGATCTTCAGATAACCAGAGTATAAGAAAAAGGCAGATTGTTATAACTCAGTAAGTTGAGGGGATAAGGGAATGGGAGAAAACAACTGAAATTGGCCAAAAAGAAAGATAAATATTTTAAAAGGAGAAAATATCAAGAAAAGTAAAGGAATAAAAGACTGTTAAGGGAGGATAGAGTGGGGTAAAGGCTAGTCATTTTTTTGGTGCAAAAACATAAATTAAGGAATGGTAGAATGTGAAATAAAAAGAAAGAAAAGCAAGAGAGATTTACAGATCTATAGAATATTATTTAAAATGAATAACAAATAAAATACAATGATGCAAATGATAGATGTAGTAATTATTATTTGTGAAGTATGGGTCCTAAAAATGTCAATGAAACTTTGATTCTCTAAAAAATGTATTAGACGTAGAGTCAAGATGGAGACTTAGAAGCAGCAAAAGTTGATTCCTCTTGAAAATTCTTACATACAAAACAAAAATAAAGCACTTCAAGGTGGACAGAAAAACCAAATAAAACAAGAAGACAGACCTGAGGGATCCTCCTGCTCAATTCAACTTAAAAGTTATGCAGAGAATTTTGAATTTTCAGAATTAAGGAAAGAAAGAATGAAGATCCCGAGGCCATTTCCCCACCTGCTTTGCTGAGACACAGGCATTCAATGGGATCTCAGAGCTAGGACTCCAACTAGGATGGAGTGCCTTGCTACCACAACTACACAAAGCTCAGGACTCTGAACACAGCTGACAAGGAGGTAGCTGGAGGAGAAAAATGAGAAAGAGGGCAGGCTGGTCTCAACCTTCAGCCACCACACCTCCATCTTGGGCCTCTGTCTCTGGAAGTTTTGTCCTCAGGGCACATTCAGCTCTATAGATCAGCTCAACTGACTTAATTCAGTTTATCAATAGTGCAGAGAAGAAACCTCCAGAGGGCAGAAGGGCTCAGTTTTATGGAACTAGCAGAAAGCCAAAGGAGTAAGGATGCAGAGTGGACAGAAAGCCAGGCTCAGCAGCAAGACAGAACCATGGGTCTCTCCTGCTCAATTCAACCTGAAAGACTCTGCTGGCAGCAGGGGAAGATCTGGCCCCAGGGCACATTAATACAACTGGTCACCTCTATCAACCTAATTCAGTTAATCAGTTGAGCATAGAAAAATCCTCTTCAGGGCAAAGAAGTTCAAACTCACAGATTCAGCAAATAAAAAGAGAAACAAATATGGAGTCAATAAAGAGAGTGAAAGAAGGAAATAACATGGAAAAATAACAGAAAAACAAAAAAGAAATTACAATCAACAGCTTCTATTCAGGTGATGAACAAAGAAAAAATGGAATAGAGGAGGACCAAGGAACACCAAGCAAAAACTCAGGAACACTAGAAGATTGGACCCAGGCTCTGGAAGGACTGAAAATACAATTAAAAATAATTAAGAGGGGGCAGCTGGATAGCTCAGTGGAGTGAGAGTCAGGCCTAGAGACAGGAGGTCCTAGGTTCAAACCCGGCCTCAGCCACTTCCCAGCTGTGTGACCCTGGGCAAGTCACTTGACCCCCATTGCCCACCCTTACCAATCTTCCACCTATGAGACAATACACCGAAGTACAAGGGTTTAAAAAAAATAATTAAGAGAGGTTGAAGAAAATTGGGAAAAAATGTAAAAAATAAAATAAGTCATCTGGAAACAGAGATATATAAACTAAAACATGGAAATAGTTATTTAAAAGTCAGAATTAACAGCTTGAAAATGAGACAAAGAAGGTAAAAGATAAAAACAATGACCTACAATGAAAAATAGATCAAAAGGAAAAAGAGGTAAAATGTCAGGGATGAAATTAAACCTTTAAAATTAGAATTGAACAATTAGAAGTGAATGGCTTCAAAAGACAGCAAGAATCTCTAATGCAAAATCAAAAGAAAGAAAAAATATAAAAAAATATGAAGCAACTTATTGATAAAAAACAGAAATAGAAAATAGATCAGGGACAGATAATTTAAGAATTATTAGACTTTCAGAAAATCATGATCAAAGATAAATCCTGCATATTGTTCTACAGGATATTATCCAAGATAATTGCCCTGATATTCTTGAACAAGAGGATAAAGTAGAGATTGAAAGATTCTACAGATCACTTCCTGCATTAAATCCCTAATTGACAACACCCAGGAATGTTATATCCAGTTCGAGAACTTCTAAACCAAGGAAAACATATTATAAGTTGCTAAAAAAAAACAATTCGGATATCATGGAGTCACAGTCAAGATTACACAAGATCTGGCTGCATCTACACTGAAGGACCAGAAGGTATGGAATATAATATTCTGGAAAGCAAGGGAACTGGATCTACAACCAAGAATAAACTACCCAGCAACATTGACTATATTATTTCAGGGGAAAGTATTGTCGTTTAATAAAATAGAAGATTTCCAAGCATTCCTGAAGAAAAGATGGAACTTAAACAGAAAATGTGATGCCCAAATACAGAATTCAAGAGAACCATGGAAAGGTAATTTAAAAGGGGGGGATTAAGTGACCCAATAAGTTGAAATCATTTGTACTCCCATATGAAAAGATGATATTGGTATCTCTTAAAAAATGTTATTATCATTTTGATAGCTAGAAGAAATATACCTAGAGGTTACAGTGATAAATTGTACAGGATGATATGTCAAAAAAAATTAGAGGTAAAAAAGAGGATAATATTAAGAGAAATTGGAAAAGAGACGAAATGAGGTGAATTTATATTTCATAAAGAAATTCACAGGGGAGGAGGGGAAGGCCAATAAAATGAAGGGAGGAGGAAGCTGACAACAGTTAATACTTAAATGTTATGCTCATTGGAATTGGCTGAGAGAGGGAAGGACAGTCAGATCCACTGGGGAAGAAAATTGTATCATGCTCTATATAAAAGTAGAAGAGTTGTAAATGCCTTGGTGGGGCAGGGAATAATGCAAGGGAGGGAGAAAGAGGGGAATAATAAGAAGGGGGTGGGTGAAGGGATGAAAAATTAGGGAGGGAAAAGGCAGGAGACTGACTAAAACTGAAAAATTGGAGGAGAAGGTAGGAAGGATGGGAGAAAAGGCAAAATCAAAGGAGGAAGTCAAATGGAGGGGAATACACAGACAGTAATAATTACTATAAATGTGAATGAGATGAATTCACCCATAAAAAGGAAGCAGATAGTAGAGTGGATAAAACACCAGAATCCAACCATCTATTGTCTACAAGAAACACACTTCAGGCAGGTAGACAGATACAGGGTAAATATATGGTAGCAGAATTTACAGGGCTGTAACTGAGACAAAGAAGGCTGAAGTAGCAATTATGATCTCAGTCAAAGCTAAAACAAAAATATATCTCATAAAAAGATAATGAAGGTAATTACCTCTTGATAAAAGGAAGTATAAATAATGAAAAAATATCAGTACTCAAAATATACTCACCAGATGGTATAGCATTCAGACTTTTAAAGGAGAAATTAAAGGTGCTTAGGGAAATAGAACTAGTAAAAACATACTAGTGGGGGACTGCAACCTTCCTCTATCAGAATCAGATAAATCAAATCAAAAAAGAAGTAAGGGAAATAGATGAAATGTTAGAAAAATTATAGCTAATAGATATTTAAAGAAAAATAATTAGGGATAAAAAATATACCTTTTTTCAGCAGCATGTGGCACATATACAAAGACTGACCATGTACTAGGGCATAAAAACATAATGAACAAATGTAAGAAAGCAGAGATAATAAATGCATTTTTCAGACCATAATGAATTAAATTCATAATCAATAAGAACTTATGGAAAGGAAAATTTAAAATTAATTGGAAAATAATTAATCTAATTTTTCAAAAATGGTTGGTCAAAGAACAAATCAGAGAAACAATTACTGATTTCGTAGAAGAGAACAATAATGTGGAAATAAGATATCAAAATCTATGAGAAGGGGATAGCTGAGTAGCTCAGTGGATTGAGAGCCAGGTCTAGAGATGGGAGGTCCTAGGTTCAAATCTGGCCTCAGACACTTTCTAGCTTTGTAACCCTGGGCAAGTCACTTGACCCCCATTGCCTACCCTTACCACTTTTCTGCCTTGGAGCCAATACACAGTATTGATTCAAAGACAGAATATAAGGGTTTAAAAAAATCTATGCGAGCAGTCAAAGCAGTACTCAAGGAGAAATTTATATTTCTGAGTCATATATCAATAAATCATAGAGGGAAAAGGTTGATAGATTGTGCATGCAACTTAAAACAACAACAACAACAACTAGAACAAGAAGAAATAAAAAATCCCCAGATAAAAAACAAATAGGAAATCCTAAGAATCAAAGAAGAAGTTAATAAAATTGAAAGTAAAAGAACTATTTAACTAATTAATAAGATTAGGAGCTGGTCCTTTGGAAAAACAAATAAAATATATTAAGTAATAGTTAATCTAATCCAAAAAATAAAGAAGAAATTCAAATTAACAGTATCAAAGATGAAAAGGGTGGCCTCATCTCTAATGGAGAGGAAATTAAGGTAATCATTAAGAACTATTTTGCCCAACTATTTGGCAATAAATATGAAAATCTAGATAAAATGAGTGAATATTTGCAAAAATATAAACTGCCTATATTAACAAAAGTAGAATTAGAACACTGAAACAATCCCATCTCAGAAAAAGAAATTGAACAATCCACCTAGGAACTCCCTAAGAAAAAATAACCAGGGCCAGATGGTTTCACAAGTGGATTCTATTAAACATTTAAAAAACAATTAATCCCAATACTATACAAACTTTTTGACAAGATAAACAAAGAAGTTCTACCAAATTCATTTTATGAAACAAATATGGTACTGATTCTGTAAGGATAGGATTTGTGCAAGGGTGAATGAGACAAAAGGAGCCAGAGAAGGAGTTGCTGAAAGTTGGTGACAGTTGAGACCAGAAAGAATTCTGGGATTTTCTCTGGGGAAGAGGAGAGAGGAGAGGGCTTCTGGCAGAAGACTGGAAGAGGTAGGATGAGGACATCCCAGGTTGGATCCAGTCCTGAGGGCTTCCTGAGGATCTTTCATTTGGAAATTGAAACCCTGATTCCCTGATCAAAGCCATTCACATCTCACCCATCAAGACTTCAACCATAGAGTTAGCTAAGTTTTTGGACTCCAGTTTGGGAGTGATCTCTTAGTCTCCTTCTCCCATACCTAACCTTGCTGAGTCAAAACTTACAATTATAGAAAAAGGATAGAAACAAAAAAGTAGAAATAGAAACAGAAGGAGAAGAGGTGAGGGAAGAAGGTTGGGGGTGGAAACCCTAAAGGTTCCCTCCTGAGTGAGAGACCCCATGGAAATAGAGAAAAGGGCACCTTCAAAAGCCCTCTTCCCTTCACCCCTTTCCCAATCCCTGAATTGTGAATAATAAAAACCATTCATTAGTCAGATAGTATTCCATAGGGCTTGAGAGACAACAAGGGAGAGGGGAACCACAGCTTGGCCTGGCTGCCTCCATCTTGAAGCCAAACCTCTTGCTGTGAAGTTGATTGACCTCGAAATAGGTTTGTGTGATCCCAACCATCATTCAGAATCAGATTAGGGTACCACATACCTCATCTTTTAGGGAAGCCTTGCCCCCAAATCCAGTGGGGCAGCAAGACCATCCAGGTCACCCAGGTTCAGGTGATACCCCCTCAAAGTCTCCCAGAGTATATTAGGCAACAGGGGAGAGCTGGAAAAGAGGCTCATCAAACATAGACTCTCTTTCTCTCTCTCTCCCTTCTACAGAACATTGGTTTACTGATTCTCATTTTTCTTACAATTGCAAAGACAGGCAGACCAAAAACAGAGAAAATTATAGACCAATCTTCTTAATGCATATATATACAAAAATCTTAAATACAATACTAGCAAAAAGTCTCCAGAAAGTTATCATGAGGATTATTCACTATGATCATGTGGGATTTAGACCAGGGAGGCAAGGATGGTTTAATATTACTTAATATTATTTATACATAATTATATTATATAAATTAATAATATTTAATATTAACTGTATCAACAACCAAAACAACAGAAATCACATGATCATCTCAATAGACACAGAAAAAGCCTTTGACAAAGGAATAGAAGGACCTTTCCTAAAAATAATAAACAGTATATATCTAAAACCATCAACAAGCATTATCTGCAATGGGGATAAGCTAGAAGCCTTCCCAATAAGATCAGGAGTAAAGCAAGGATGCCCATTATCACCTCTATTATTTAACATTGTAGTAGAAACACTAGCAGTAGCAATTAGAGAAGAAAAAGAAATTGAAAGAATTAAAGTAGGCAATGAGGAGACTAAAACTATCACTTTTTGCAGATGGTATAGTCTACCTAAAAATTCCTAGAGAATCAACTAAAACTCTAGTGGAAATAATAACTTTAGCAAAGTCACAGGATACAAAATAAACCTATATAATTCATCAGCATTTTTTTATATTTCCAACACATTTCATCAGCAAGAGTTAGAAGGAGAAACTTCATTTAAAATTACCCTAGAAAACATAAAGTATTTAGAATCTATTTTCCAAGACAAGCATAGGAATTATATGAACACAACGATAAAACACTTTCCACACAATTAAAACTAGTTATAATTAATTTGAAAAACATTAATTGCTCATGGGTAGGATGAGTTAACATTATAAAAATGACTATCCTACCCAAATTAATTTACTTATTCAATACCTTACCTTTCAAACTACCAAGAAAAGATTTTATTGAATTAGAAAAAAATTATAGCAAAGTTCATTTGGAACAACAAAAGATCAAGAATATCAAGGGAGCTAATGAAAAAAAAGTACAGGATGGGGGCCTAGCAATACTAAATGTTTAACTGTACTATAAAGCTAAGATCATCAAAACAATATGGTACTGGCTAAGCAACAGAATGGTGGATCAGTGGAATAGAATTGGGAAAAAATCTTTATAATAAAAACCACTGACAAAGATGTAATTTCTCAAATTTATAAGGAGGTAATCGAATTGTACAAAAATCAAGCCATTCCCCAATTGATAAATGGGAAAAGGACATAAATAGGCAGTTTTCAGATAAAGAAATTAAAACTATCAATGAGCTCATGAAAAAGTGTTCTAATCTCTCATAATTAGAGAAATGCAAATCAAAATAACTCTGAGATACCACCTCACACATAGCAGATTGGCCAATATAACAGTAAAAGAAAATAATAAATGTTGAATGGGTTGTGGCAAAGGTAGGACACTAAAGAATTGCTTGTGGAGTTGTGAATTTATCCAACCATTCCAAAAGGCAATTTAGAACCATGCCCAAAGGGTTCTAAAAGACTGAATTAAGCTGATTAGGATAATATGATGTTAAAAAAGCATGTAAAAGAGGATTGAACTGAGAGAAAAAAAAGGAAGAAATTGAATGAGATAAATTATCTCACTGAAGGTGGTGTGACAAACTGTTTCAATAGAGGGGAGGAAAAGGGTGGTGATAGGTAATGCTTAAAGTTTACTCATACCTGGCACAGAGAAGGAATAACAACCATACTCACTGGAGTATAGAATCCTATCTTACCTTTTAGAAAAGTAGGAAGATAATAAGGCAAGGGAAGTGGTGTGGTAATAAGTAGGAGGAGAAAATTATGGGTAATAAAAAAGCAAAACACTAGTGAGGAGGGACAAAGTAAAAGGAAAAAAGATCAGAATCAAAAGAGGAAAGTAAGGTAAAGGGGAGGACACAGTTGGTATTCAGAACTGTGAATATAAATGGCATGAATTCACCCATAAAAATAATAAGGTAGCAGAATGGATTAAAAACCAGAATCCCACAATATGTTGCTTATAAGAAAGACAACTGAGGACAGGTGCCACACCCCTGTAAGGGCCTGGAGCAGAATTTATTGTGCATCATGTGAAGTAAAAAAAAAAAGGAGGAATAGCAATCATGATCTCAGACAAAACTAAAGCAAAAATGTATATTATTAAAAGAGGTAAGAGAGGGAATTACATGTTGCTAAAAGGTACTATAAACAATGAAGTAATATCAATACTAAACATATATGTGCCAAATGTTTTAGCATCTACATTTTAAAGGAGAAATTAAATGAACTTCAGGAAGAAGTAGACAGTAAATCTATAATAGTAGGGGACCTGAACTTCCCCCTTTCAGACCTAGATATATCAAACCAAAATAGAAACAAAAAGTAAAGGAAGTGAACGAAATCTTAGAAAAGTTAGAACCAATAGATCTCTAGAGATAATTGAATGCTAATAAGAAAGTATATACCTTCTTTTTAATAGGATCTTGCTCCTACACACAAACTGACCACATTTCAGGGCATAAAAATCACAAATAGCAGAAAAGCAGAAATAATTTCAATTCTTTTTCAAATTGTAATGCAACAAAAATCTTAATTTATAAAGCTCAATAGAAAGATAAATAAAGTAAATTGGAGATTAATATTCTCATGCTAAAAAGAGGGAGGGTTAAAGAACAATATCTAGAAAAAAATCAGTAATTTTATTAATTACATAGAATGATAACAAGGAGACAACACATCAAACTTAATGGAATACAAAGTGGTACTTAGAGGAAAATTTATATTTCTAAACATTTACATCAACAAATAAAGATCAATGAATTGGAACCTCAATTAAAACAAACTAGAAAAAGAACCAATTAAAAACTCTCATATAAAATTTAAATTAGAAATTATAAAAAAGGAGAAATCAATAAAACTGGAAGCAAGAGAACCATTTAACTAAAAAGAAAATAAGAATAGTAGTTGATTTTATCGATAAAAAAATAAATGAAATATGCAATGTTGGTTAATTTGATTAGAAAAAGGAAAGAAAATCATCATCAAAAATGAAAAGGGTGAATTCACCACCAATGAAGAGGATATTTCATAAATCATTAGGATCTATTTTGTCCTATTACATGCCATTAAATCTGACAATGTAAGGGAAATGGTTGAACATTTATAAAAATACAAATTACCCAGATTAACAGAAGAGGAAATAGAATCCTTATATCATCCTACATCATAAAAAAATAATTGAACAAACCATCAGTGAACTCCCTAAGAAAAAATCCCGAGGACCAGATTGATTCTCAAGTAAATTCTTTCAAACATTTAAAGAACAATTAACCCCAATACTACATAAACTATTTAGGAAAATAGGCAGAGGAGGAATCCTACCAAATTCTTTTTTATGAAAGAAATATGATATTATTATCTAAGCGAGGAAGAACAAAAAAACAAAGAAAGAAAATTATAGGTCAATTTCATTATTTAAAATATTTGAAAAAAATTTAAATAAGATATATTAGTAAGGAGACTATAGCAATATATCACAAAGATCATTCAGTATGACCAGGTAGTATTTATACCAGGAATGCAAGACTGCCTTAATATTAGTCAAACTGTCAGCATAAATGACCATATCAATATTTAATAAACAAAAAACCAAAATTATTATCACAATAGATGTAGAAAAAGCCATTGGCAAATATATATATATATATATATA
>NC_058130.1:465485953-465520275 GCF_016433145.1 Gracilinanus agilis | reverse complement strand
TATATATATATATATATATATACATATACATATACATATATGATATACAGGGTAAGTGACCTTCGCAGCCTAGTGTTTGATAAACCCAAAGATCCAAGTTTTTGGAACAAGAATTTAATCTTTAGCAAAAACTGTTGAGAAAATCGGAAAACACTATGGCAGCACCTAGAGATAGATCAATATCTCACACTCTTATACAAAGATAGGCTCAAAATGGATATATAATTGATAAATATGAAAAATGATAAAGGCTGGTATAAATATATATATTAGTATTTTAATTAAAGCCATGTTGATAGATAAAATCATTAAACCACGCGCTTGTAAGCATTCAAAACTGCCGCCTCCATTTTGTTTCCTGTCTCTACCTCCCAAATCTGCTGGCCAAGACCCTACTAGCAAAGAGCCTACTGGCAAAAGAGACCACTTCCTCCTAACCCAGGAGATTTAAACCCTTCCCTGCGTCAAGACATAAGCCTTCCCAAGCCCAAAAACCGGAAACAGAAACCCGTTGGACCACGGGAAATGTAGTTTGATACATTTCCCAAATTTCACTTTTACATAATTTAGATATAGAGAGTGATATCATAACTAGATTAGGGGAATGCAGAATAGTTTTCCTTGCAGATCTTTGGAGAAGGGAAGAATTTATGTGAAAACAAGAGATAGACAGTATTATAGTATGAAAAAAGAATAGTTTTGATCATATTAAATTAAAAAGATTTTGTACAAACAAAACCAATCCAACCAAGATTAGAACGTAAACAACTGAGAAAACGTTTTTATAACAAATATCTCTGAAAAAGATCTAATTTCTCCAATTTATAGAGGACAGTCAACTTCATAATAATACAAAACCTTTCCCCAACTGACAAATGGTCAAAGGATATGAACAAGCAATTTTCAGATGAAGAAATTGAAGCCTTCAATAAAATAAAAATAAAATAAAATAAAAATGTTCTAAATCTCTCTTGACTAGAGAGATTCAAATTAAAACAATGGTGAAGTATCACCTCACAGCTATCAGATTGACCAATATGGCAGTAAAGAAAAGTGGTAAATGTTGGAGGGGATGTAGCAAAACTGGGACACTAATATATTGTTGGTGGAGTTGAGAACTCATCCAAGCATTCTGAGGGCAATTTGGATCTATATTCAGAGGGGTATAAAACTGGGCATACGCTTTTATCTGGTGATACCACTACTGGGTCTGTATCCCAAAGAAATAATAAAAAGGGGAAAGGACTGACTTCTACTAAAATATTTTTAGCAAAAAATTGGAAATTGAGGTGATTTCCATCATATGGTGAATGCCTAACAAATTGTGATACATTTCGGTAACAAAATACTATTGTGCTATAAGAAATGATAAGCAAGATGATTTCATTAAAAAAAAAAAACAACTGAGAAGATATGTAGGAACTAATGTGCAGTAAAACACTATACACAATAACAACAATATTGTTCAATGGTTATTTGTGAAAACTTGGCTACTCTCAGTAGTGCAATGATCTGGGGCAATGCTATGCATTTCCAGAGAAAGAACTATTGGGGTTGTCTTTCACATCAGTGTATTTATGGTTTTATTTGGGGATTTTAGTTATGTATGACTTTGCTCTTATAACAGTGCCAATATGGAAGTGTGTTTTGCATGATAAAAATACAATATGGAAAAAACATGAAAATTCTTATTTTTTCTAGTTCAAGAAAATAAAGTTTTGGTAATTTTAATTGTAATAGCATTAAATAAATAGATTAGATAGTATTATCATTTTATTTGTATTGACTGCCCATTGATGAACAATTAATCTTTCTCTATTTAGATCTGAATTTATTTTTATAAAAAAGTATTTAATAATTATGCTCACATTGTTCCTGGGTTTGTTTTGGCAGGTATATTCTCAGTTACTCATTACTTCATTTTTTCTTCTCTTGTTATTGTTAAACTTTCTAATGCTATGTTAAATAATATTGGTTATAATGAGTATCCTTGTTTGACTCTTGACCTTATTGAGAAAAATTCTAATTTGCTCTAGTCCATAAAATATTTTTTTTAAAAGAGATGTAGGCTAAAGTTACAAATAAGAGAATGCCAACAAACGGAATATGTAAGTGGAGTACAAATGAGAAGTTGAGAAAAATAAGTTTACAAGCCTAAGTAATTAGGAAGATCGTCTATCTTCAATAGGAATAAGGAATTTTAAATGTGGGGATGATTTGTGATAAAAACAAAAGATCAATTTTCTTTTATGTATGCTGAATTTTAGATATATATGAGTCAGTTCATGAAATGGTGTGATTTAAGCAATGGTACAATTACCCATTTAGAAGCCAGGACTATAGAAAGTTACCACACTTATAAGAGAAAGAAAAGGACCAAATTTTTTGTGAGAAACAGATGTGTCTTTCCCTGGCCTGGTTTGCTTGCACTTGAGCCAGGATGATGGCCAACCTTTGGTACTTAACCAGGATGAAGCTCAAGGAAGTCCAGCCTCTAACATATGTCAGAAAAGCTGCAGCCTTGAACCCCAATCCAAGTTTAAGTCCTTCAATAATGGCTTGAGAAAGTTTTGTCAATCCTTCCTGGACTGGTACAGTATTTTTTGACCTTGTGGTACTAGGCACTTTGCAGTTTCTCACCAATTCCATTGGACTGGGTGGTCTCCTTGACCTTGTGGATCTTTTGTTCCCTTCTCCTGGAATCAGATAAAAATCATTAATTATAGTACCATAATATTTACCTATTCATTGCAGGTTTACCTAGACTAAAGCTTTATAGGTATGCTTTAATATTAAACTTATATTACCGTAAAATCAAAAAGGATTAACATTGATAATATGTACTTTAAGTACAAAAATGAGAAAAAGGGAAAAATGTCAATTATTCTATATAAAAAATGAAAAGGAAAAACAATAAGAAAATTAAAAATTCAGGGAAAAATAAAATATTTTTTAAGTAAAGCATGTTTTAAAATTCAAAATTATATATATATATATATTAGATTTAGTAAAATGTCTTTTACCCAAAATTCAGATCCATTTCCTGTATGAATAAAATAAAATCTTGACCCCCATATTATAATTCAGGGGTATTGTTTGCTTCTTTGTATTTGTCATTAGTTATTCCATTTGATTTTCAGAAATTATACAAATAAATTAATTTACAAGAGATTCAAATTAGCTTTCATTGAAACAACACTTGGAGTGGATACAGTTTTTTAAGTAAACAGTGGAACATATTTCCTTGCTATATACATTCAAATTTTGGGGACTTCAATTATTATGTCACTTTGCTTTGAATATGGCAAAAGGAGTTAAGGGAGTATAACATTGTTTGACTTGAGGTAAGAGTCAGAGATTATTTATTAGTGATATCTTTATTTTGAATGCTGAATCCAATTCAATAATCCATAAATGAGTAATATTAGTTGCAAATGCAATGATTCTTACCTTAAACAGTAAATATTACCAATAGCATTTGAAAGGTTTCCAAGATTTACATACACAATGAAAAACTCTAATGTTACAAAATATGATAAACAAATTTTCTTTTTCAACAATTTCTCAATGAATAAATTATCTAATAATTCTTTCCAGTAATATAGAAAAACAGTGAACAACTTTACTTGGAATTAAGTTTTCATGACTATTATCTTGATTAGAGACGGTTAAGGCAGGGGCTGGTTATTCCCTTAACTTATTGTGATATTCAGTTTACTTTAAACTTTAGTTCACAATACAAATCATATATTATTGCAAATAGGCATGATAAAATTTTAACAAATAGCTTTTACACATAGTTTACATTTGAACATATGTTTTCAGTTTTCACAAAACAAGGTACATGTTTTGATGTCATTCAGTAACAATTTTATTAAAACCCAATGTTTGTATTAACTTTGCTTGCAACATTATTGTCTACATCACATGATAATTCAATGAGGCTGCTAATTACCCCTTTAGGTTCTAAATTTACTATAAGGAAGGGGTTAATAAGTTTGTTAGAAGTTCTAAGTTTTTGAGAAGCTAGAAAAATTCCTTTTCTCAGTAGCAGTTTTTTTCCCTCTATGACTATTTAAATTATTGTTTTTAAAATTTACATATTTTGATCTTGATATAAAATTACTCTTCAAAGGTTATTGATTTAAAACTTCAAAATTTGTAACCAGGTACTTTGGAATATTCTTACATTTGCAAATATTAGTCTTATTTCAGGTCCCTTAGGATTACTGAGATGATTAATATTTCTAGTTAATTACATTCTTCAATTACACTGTTATAATATTAAGAAGTTTGTTAATTAGTTTTAATTGCATCAAAATCACTACAAAGTAAATGACATTATAATAATATTAATGCCATCACAATCAAGTACATATTAACATGATATCAAATTATTATGAGGGTTATGCATTTTTAATAATTTTATATTCTGGTTTTGAATGCATTACTACAAATCACAAATATTATGAGAATACAAATTAATTTCTTGTGTTATAATGCATGTCAATTGTCAATAACATTTTATAATAACAGATTAATAATATTTGAATTTTCTTTTTCCTATTAGCTTTGATTATTACATTGTAATCTCAATTCTAATCCTAATTTATTCAATTAATCTTTAAGGACTATTGAAATAGTAAACATAGGAGACACAATTTGACTAGGATCTAATACCTTAAAGTTTAGATTAAAGTTATCACAATAATAATAACAATATTCTGATATTAATTGAAACAGAGATAACTACTGAAGTTGAGCCAGATTTCTGTAAGTTACAAAATTAACATTAGCTTCTTATTAATTGTTTCCCTTTACTGAGTTTGAGTTGGTATAACTGACACTCTTCAATAATTATTCTTCCCTGTTTCTGAAAATAATTATAGTCAGTCTCTCCATCCTATGTGTAGAAGGGGTTAAATTACTTTTGAAATGTGTTCAAGGCTGCAGCTGCTTTTGGTCTGGCTACAGCCCTTATCTCTTTAACTCTTTAGCTACTGTACTTATAAAATTTGCATGATTATCTTAAAACATTGATGATTTATCACTTCCAAATGAATATTGATTTAAACTTCACTACTTCCAAATTGTCCCTGATTAAAACTTCTTAACAATGTTTCCTACATATACCAGTTATTCTTTCAGACTTCTGTTTAAAGAAGAATAAAACCTGTAATCTGGCCTCTCTATACCCTAGGATAAATCTATATACCTGATTAAATATGTCTTTTAAATCATGAACTAGTATCCTTATATAATTTGAAATCCTCAAATTTAGTTTCATAAGCATTTTTTGGCAAATTTGATTATTTAAATCCATATTTTACACACTGCAAGTCTTAATAGATAACTTTTTCAATATAAAGTTTGTGCATGTTTAAAAGTAACTGAAATTTCATTTTCTGTTAGTCAATAGATGTATACTATACTATCAGTACCTATTCAAATTCTTAGCAAACATGTATCCTAATGAATTAGAGAAAGGGCTGTGAGTTTTGAGAAAAAGGAGATATGTGTTTTGACTTTCTAAAATTATTTCTTGCTGAACTGAGGCAGCATGGATGATTCAATTTTGGCTTAAAATTTTCTCATGAACCATTCTCTGCTTAAAGGGGTCTAATTATGAAATATAAGCCAATGGCATTGTTCTAATAATTTATAAGTTAAAATTTTCACTAAGGTCAGTGTGATTAATTGTAGATTAAACTTGTGTCAGTCCAAAAAGTTTTTAACACTCTTGGTTAAGCATTTAAGTGAGCTGATGATTCTGATTAGCTAAGAAAGTTTTAAATTGCACTTCTGTACCTCAGTACACAGTTCAGAATCACTGCTTTTTCTGTCTGAATAAAAATTTTCTTAGATTGCATTTAGAATCCTTGGTAATTTTGTTTAAATATACATCTCTGTATTTAACCTGTTGATAGAATTTGGTGGTAGAATTAAATATGTCCCCTGTTATTGTCTTGTGATTTCTTTTTTCCCTTTCTTATGGCCAGTAAGAAATGGAAGAAGAAATGTAGACAAATTATCTTGTTGATTCTCGCCTCAATGAGAGCAGAGAATATGATTTCTTTTAATCAATTAAATTCTTTTAGAGTTTAAAACAATCAGAAATCCATTAGAGATGTTATTTTTCTGAATTTCTCAAACTCCTCTATCTGTCTTTCCCATTCCTCTGGAATGAATGAGAAAGAGATAGATTTATTTTCTTCAAAATTCAATTGTGATCACAGACAAACAAAACCATTACTAATAGATCACAGACACATAAACACAACATATAGACACACAGACTGTTCAAAGACATATTTCCTGGGCATTTCATGCATACTCTAAGAAATATAAGACACCCTATTAAAAGAGCAATAAATCACATCTAACATGGCTAAAGAAATCTGGAGAAAAAAGAAAGTTTATTATTTAGAAAATTGGTTAACTCTAGCAAGGAACTGGCTAAACTAGGATGAATCCTTAGATAAATTTAGTCATTGTTGGGGCTGGTGGCTGGCCTCCTTTCCATCTTCCCTGAAATCTCTTATCAGGTAATCTATAACTATTTCGATAGAATTTGGAATTACAATTTTTCTTCCAGTGGTAACCCTTCTCACATCTGGGACACAAAGAGTTAGGGGCATTGGAACAAGAGCTCTGTACAGCCTTTGAACCATTTCAGGGCTGCAGCAATGGCTATACTATGCATATATGCTGGAATAAAGTCCTCACAAGCTTTCACAGTCATTAATAGTCCCAGATTCTTTAACATTTTGAAGCATACTCTGACATACATTATTGGAATTGTTGTAGGCAATCTTGTTGACTATTATCTGATTATCTGATGAATATTCATCATTTGTGTATATATTTTTTACTTCTTTATTTAATCTTTTTTATAAATTCTGTATATATTTCCTCTGGGCCTTGTCTAATCTCAGCCAAACCTGTGGACAGTTTCTTAGTTACTGGGATTCTTTTCCATGCCTCTAAGGCACACTTTGTACATTGAATTAGAGCTTCTATAGGTAAATTAATCTGATCAGTATGTAATTCCCATTCATCTTTTCCAAGTAACATTTCTTTAGTAACTCTGATGGCCTCTTTTTTATTAATGGCTGTCTTTTGTTTTGCCAATTCATCAAATTCTGATTTCCAAAAGAGATAAATCCCCTGCAGAAAGGGAATATCTTTCTATGTAATTCCAATCTAATGGGGATAATCCAAAGCCCTTCTAAAGTTTCCACCAAAGTTAAAGTGTATGGAGAAGCAGGACCATATGAAGCAAAAGTTTTCTTAATTTCTTTTAATACTTTGTAGGGAAGATGCTCCCATTTTGGAGCTACTTCTTCATCATCATCCAATTCATCTGCTTTAAAAAAAACTGGGAAACAGAATGACGTGTCTCCATCCTTCTGAGCATTTTTTATTGCTCCTTTAAACCCTATATTCTGGGGCTGCAGCTGTGGAATTGGAGCTTCAAGTGGCAGAGGTCCTCTGCTTTTATCTCTCTATCCTCTTTGAAAGAGAGGTTTTTAGTGGAGGAGGGTCTGCTGCTTGTGGCTTTTTCATTCAGATTTTAAAGCTCTGGTTTGATTTACAAGGAGGCTTTTCCTCCTCCTCAGATTCTACCATTGAAAACTTAAAGATTTCATTCTCTGCATTTTGACCAGATAACAAAGTTGTTTTTTCAGCAGATGAAATTTTTATTGGCACTTGTTCTAATCCATGCTCAATATAATAAGTTTTCAAATCATTGCTAATATTTTGCCATAATTCTAAGGGAATCCATGGGCTACAATTTTGAATAAGATCAAGAAATTTAGTGACCTGTTCTTTACTAATTTTTACTTTCCATTTCCTGAGGATGTGCTTAGTTACATCAATAATAAGAGTTCTTTCCTTTGATTCACTGTTCCGTTTGTCTTAAGTTGTAAAGATAAAAGATCAAAGATACTCACCTCTAATTCCTCATGTTCTCCTCTCCATGATCCAACCACTAAGCCTGTGGATGAGTTTCCTCGCCACCTGAATTTGGGAAGTGCTTTGGGGTGGGGGAAGGGTATTCTCACTGCTCGGAAAGCCCCCATGTTAGGAGCCATCATATAGAGAGCCAGCTCTATATTTCTGGGGGTTCTGAGTGGCATTTTGTGGCATCAGATAGAATGAAAACAGTCAGACTAAATGCTTAGCTCATAATTGCTCCAACTTGCCGTGGAGTCTTGAGTTTAATATATACTGATTTCACACAAACAGCACAGAGAAAAGAATCACAGCTCTGAAGGGGTTACAAATTATACAAAAACCAATTAAAGTATAAAAAGTGGAGAGATAGGTCCAGGGTCAAAGGACAAATTCCAACCACCAACTAGTAGGAGGTTAATTCTGGGAGTAGAAATATATTTCATTGTTATGTAGAGATGGCAGCATGGTTTTTGGCTATAATCTTTTGGTTTTCCTTTTGAATCTGATCTCTTTGGTCTTCAAGGCTTCCAGCTGGTCATTTCTGGTCTTCAATTTCCTTATCAATTCATTTGATTTCTGAGCCTTACTTTCTAATTGTGAAGTTCTCCCTTTTAAACTGTTATTTTAGTGCCTGTTCTCTACCATCTTTCTCATAATCTCAGATTTGAACTCTACAATAGCTTGTGACCAGTTTTCATTTTTTTGGGAAGGTTTGGATATGATTACATGTTTGTTCTCCTCTGATGTTTGCTCTGTTGTCTGGATTTTTTCTGTGTAAAAGTTGTCGAGTGTTAAAGATTTCTTCTTGATCTTTCTCTTCTGGGGTTCTTGTCTCTGGCTTGCCATTATTAGCCCATCGCCCTCTCAGCTTTATCCTCATGCCCAGGGACTGTCTGCACTCTTTAGCATCCTGAGGTCTCAGGTCTAGTTGTTCTCAGGGTCAAGCCTCCTGGTGGTCCCCTTGCTTATTCCTCTGCCCAAAGCTCCTTTAACAGTCTCAAGGTGCTGTTTTCATAGTCATACACCCCTCTGCACTGGGTCCCCCCACCCATGGTCTGCACCTGTGCTCAGAATCTGCATCTGCAGCTGAGACCGTGCCTGTGCTCAGGGTCTTTGTTCAAAGTTGGGGCATTCTTTAGCCTCTCGGGGTCTTAAGGCTTGCTGCTCTCAGGAACAGGCCCTGTTGACCCCTGGGAGCTGCCAAGGACTTAATGGGTGCCCCAAATTTGCTCTAACTCTTGTGAGCTGCCTTTGGCCCTGTAGGTGGGGGGGTGAGGGTTGCTCAGCTCATGTTTTAATAGAGCTATTTCACCCCCTTATAGCATGGAAATGCCCTGATCCCATGTACCTTCAATGCTGTTCCCTGTTGTGGGGTCCCTTTGTTCATCTGGATTTGGTTTTATGTCCCCTTGAGGAGTCCTATATGTTTTAGTTAGGAGAGGTTAAGCAGCTTCTTTTTACTCTGACTCCATCCTTAATCAAGACAAGGGACTTAGTGCTCTTATGGTCACCACATAGATCCATATACACACACACACCAATACCACAATGAGCTAAGATGTGAGACTCTGGGAACAATGTCTCTGGGAAAATATACCAGGAATGGGAATTTCCATTGCAGGAATTTCTATTGAACTAAAGAACTTGTGTTCTTTTATGCACTTTGGAGAGTATAGGAAAGGAAGGACAACTATCTGGCTAATAAAAGGTTAGGGAAAGAGGAATCTATCCAGAGGCTAGAATATCTGAAAGAATATAACCAAAGAGAAACTACTAACCTGTTACATAACAACTTGGGAAAGAGGATGTAGACAGAGGCTAGGGTATGTAAGATTAAAAATTAATATCCAAATATTCCAAATATATTTTAAAAAGTTTATTAAAAATAACTTGAAGGGGGCAGCTGGGTAGCTCAGTGGAGTGAGAGTCAGGCCTAGAGACAGGAGGTCCTAGGTTCAAACCCTGCCTCAGCCACTTCCCAGCTGTGTGACCCTGGGCAAGTCACTTGACCCCCATTGCCCACCCTTACCACTCTTCCACCTATGAGACAATACACCAAAGTTAATGGTTTAAAAAAATGTCTAAAAAAAATAACTTGAAGCGAAAGGAAAGTGATAGCCTTCATAAAGAAAGAAGCTTCCCAGGACCTCAAATGCAGGGCCCTTGAGAGCTCAGAGCACAGCCAGCAAGAGAGAGAGAGGGCAGGGTTACACACACCTTTATGGATATAATGTAACCATGCAACTTGTGGAAGAAAAGGAAAGGGATGCTGGGTAATGTATTTCAGGGGTACAAAATTTCTATTTACACAGGTATCTGGCAGATGCCCAAATATGAAAAGTCACAATAAGAAAAACAAAGAAACCAAAAAAATTATATATAAGACTTGAGTATCTCTATTACTCCTTTCAGAGTGTTTTATAGCTTATTGTTCAGTTTGGAAAAGGTCAGTTTTGGAGTTTCTAATGAAGGCAAGCTCTCATGGACAAAAGTAAATTTGGGGTTTCATAAAACAATGTTGTTAAAGGAAAATGTAAACATGGAAAAATTTTTGAGACATCTCTTTTCAAAGTAGACCAAAGTGAAAACTAAATGTACATTCATCTATTTTGCAATGTTTATTATAGCATAAGATTTGTAATGCAAGGGGGCTAACAGAAACTTTTTGCTTCTGTAATTTCTAACAGTCACAAAAAGTCAGTTAGAAGTCTTAGAATCTTCTGAAAGTCAGTTAAAACTTGAAGCTATAAATAGAGGTGAAGTTCCAACTGAGGGGGGTTTTGCCTTCTGGTTTTCGCTGTGGCTGGAGGCTTTTGCTTTGGCTTAAGCTATTGGCTGCAGCCTTTTGGCTTGGCTTTGACCTAATGCTTCACCCTTGGCCTGTGCTAATTTTGTCTTGGGGAAATTTAGACTTATCTCATTTCTCTGGACGTCTTCCTGATCTCTCCATCCACATCCCTCCCCTTCCTCTGAATTTCCTTTGGGCCCTGAGTAGAAGGGAGGGCTTGGTGATTGGACATTGTGGGTTTAGTTTCTATAGACAAGTAGAGTATCCTCAAATTAGTAACCCCTAGTTTTAGTGATTTGATAAAGACTTTACTTAAAAGGCAGTCAAATGTTCTTGGTTGGGAGAACAGGCTTTCTCAGTCTAAACCTCTCTGAGAACCATCCTCCCCTCCATCACCCCTCTCTCTAGCAGAAGTTAGAAGATCCTGAACCTCTTTCCCTGTGATTAACCTGAGATTAATAAATGCCCTTGTTACCTACTCAAAGCCTCTGGTGAATCATTGTATCAAAGATTAAGGCAAGGACTAAAGAGAGAAGGAATCGTTTTCTTTTATTTCTTGAGGGGAACTACGGGCATCCATCTTGGAAGGAATTACCTACCCGAGACTTCCTGGAGCCATCACTTTGACTGCAGGGAGGAGCCCTTTTGACTCCTTCCTGAGGGACTTTAGAAATTAACAAGAGAAAATCCTCCACCCAAACCTAAACATTTCTGACTGGCCCAAACTCCTTTACATCATAGGGATCACTTCTCTGGTTGAAGGGTCCAGCCCATTTCCCCAATATCATCTGTCTCTAGCCTCTGTGAATAAAACTGTTTGAGCTGCCCTCTCCTGAATATCCCATTTCCCTTATCTCCTATATGCCTTCCCTTACCTTCATTCCTCTCCCAATCACTTTATAATCACCTATATCCCCTTTATCCTTCCTCACACACAAATTATCTTTGAGACCCACTCAGATTACTTTTACTTTTTGATAACAGATTATAAGGGAATAATATTGTGCCATGACAATTGACAGAATAATGGGTTTCAAAGAAAATAAGGAAGACCTTTATATTCTGATGCAGAGTAAAGTAAACATAACTAGACTATCACTGGAAACAATGACTATTATAAAAACACAAACATTGAAATAATTTAGAAATCTGATAAGCCATGAGTCCAGAGCTTTAAATATTAATCATGCCACTTACTTCCTGCCATTGAGGTGAAGTATTTTTGTATATAGTCAATGTGAGGTTTTTTTTTTGCTTGCTACATATTTCTCATAAGAAAAAAAGATATATTTTATCATTATACTTATAGATATCAAACTACTACCACAAAAACCTATCTTTCTGTCTCCAGGAAAAATATTCCCCAAAATACAAGTTTCTGTGTGGTGTTTTAATTCAGAGATGTTCATTTAATCATTCAAAATGTCCACCAGAAAAAGAATTCTGTAGGTAGCAGGTGGACAATAGTAGAACAGTTACTTTTAATTATGATACCCTCTACAAAACTGATTTGATTAAACAATGTGAAATGAGCTATTTGAAGGTTACTGTAGTACAGGGAGCATTTAAAAAATAAATAATAGCACAGGAACCCAGAGGGAGTGCTGGAGTTTGTACTCCTTTTTTAAATGGTAATAATTTTTGTTTCTCAAGGCAAATTTTGAAATTTTATAGTATCGCTCATCAAAGTTATCTTCTACTACCAACCTAAACAGAACTGCCATTTGTTGAAGTTTACAGGTTTTTCCTGTGAGAAAGTTTAACACTTTCCCTCTACTTAGTAGAAAGGCATGTGTTTGTAGCTACTGATTTTGTCCAATATGATTCTAAATTTGTTGGCTTTGGAATTAAACCAAGTTTTTTAAAAACCTGTTATAACAGGCATTTCTCTTTAATCCTATATGCAGTTCAAAGGTTGTTTGGGAAAAAATTGAGTGCAAAATTAAGATGAAGTAATTAGCAAAATAATACAATCTAATAAAGCCCATGAAGGTGGAAATGATACAAAATGAACTAGGAAGATGGTTAAAAATTAATAATTAAATAATTGATTGGTTAATATTTTCATTTTATGGAAAAAAGGTAAATAATATCCTGTCTTAAAATTACTTTTTGTAATTTTTTTTATTTTCATTAAAACCTAGAATTAGTGATTAGTTTTCCTTCTCTACATGGCGACCTTTTTGTCTACTATTCCTTTCCTTTCAATAGAGAGAGGCACAATAGTTCATTTAGTGATAAAAATCTATTGTTGGAATTTGGAGTTTAAACTAAAGGTTAAACATCAGGGAAAAGGATATTCCTAAGTAATATATTCTAGGTATAATTTTCCAGAAGAATCAGTAAACCTTTTGGAGCACTAATTAGAAAGATTATAACTACCTTTTCTTTTCCTCTATTTCCAACCTTCATAATCATCATTTATTGTTTTGTTACAACCCTTTGTTGAAAGCCATTAGATGTAAAGAGCCAATTGGAGAAATAGGGTCAAATTTAGGGCCTGTTATCTGGATTCTCTATGTGATCAATCCAGGCTGAGGCAGTCTTTATGTTTGGTCCTGGTCACCTGAGCCCTGAAAAGCTCTGGTACCAGCAGGTAGATTAATCCAAAAACAACTTGACCCCTCCAAGAGGCTATTAGGAGTCATTTAGAGAAACAGAGTCTGTAATAGATGTTTCATCTGGATCCCATTACAAAATCATCGGCAAGTAAAACTGTGTGTATGATTTTTCTGCACTGCATGTCAGATGCAGATAGAATGGACCATCTAAGGTAAAAATCTGAGGCTCCTCTTTTGACTCATTTTTAGATCCCCACATTTTCTCAATATTCTTATTGGAAAGCTTTGAGTCCTTAACCAGACCAGCAGCTACTGAGTTAACAATTCCTCTCCTTGACAATTTCTCTCCTTGATAATTAAGAAGCCTGAAACCTAAAAAATATATATTACTTAGATAAGGACTGGAGCCAGACAATTTAGTCCAGACTATCTGACCAGGTGCAGATCTGTAAATCAAGGCAGAATGCAATTAGTAAACATCTCCATGAAATTTATTTCTGCTTCCAGAATTATCCCCTACTAATTGGTGGTTGGAATTTGGCCCTTGTCCTTGCACCCATATCTCTATTTTTTAGGCTTTAATGAATTGTGTATTATTTGTAACCCCTTCATAGCTGTGATTCTTTCTTTGTGTTCTTTGTTTGAAACCAGTATAAAATAAAGTCCAAAATCCCATAGCATTGGATCAGCATGGGCTAACCTCTAGTTCGGCTGTTCTCAGTTTCTTTTTCCTGTCTTAGCAATCCGATGCCGTAAAACGCCACTCAGGACCCCTACCATATAGAGCTGGTCCTCTATAACCCTTAAATTCTTAACATAAATAAATATATAATTATAATTATCATAATTTCATTTCATAGACGAGTGTTATGATAACAGCTACATTAAAGAGAAACTGAAGCACAAAGGTCCAACCATAAGGAATTTGTTAGTAAAGCTTGCAATTAGCAATGTGAAGAGATCCAGTACTCTTTAGTAGTCAAGGATACATTTGACAATCAGGGCAGCTTTTTATACAGTTAGTGACATAAAATTTAGTTATGCAAATTTACCTAAGACTGTGCTTGGTATACAATAGAGTTGGAGAGAGGGCTTTAATTTTGTTTACTCATACTATGTCACAAGAGAGAATCTTCAAAATTCATAACAATAGGGAAAATGTTGAATTAGTAAACATTCTGTTAACAGGCAAAAACATCTAATGACCATTTCCCACTAATTTTCCTTAACTCCCTCCATTCTGGTTGAGCTAGCATCAGTCTGTGGCACAGCATTATAATAGAATTAAACTCTTACAAATTTTGGTACCAAGTCTTATATGATTAAATATGATCTGATCTATTAGTACTGATTTCAAACTGCAACCCTTAACCATTAATAGTCTAATAATCAATCCAAATTTCAATTCTCCCTTTGTTTCTATTTAGCCATGTCCCTACTGAATCATCATCTATAAATGGAAATTTTATGAACAGGCATTACTGGAACTAAAATAGTAATGGGGCAAGGAAAGTAGTATTTAGAGGGCTCAACATTTTATACAAAACCAGTTATGAGATGTTGAATAATTATTGATGCTTACTGACTATTATAAATGGCTCAGCAAAAATGGATAATTTTCTCACTTCTTTTCCATTTGTATGTCAGGATGATTAAATAGGAATAAGCTCCCATGACCCAGGAGTGCTTCTATTGATGATGAGTTGAAAACATCTAGTGGAGGTAATTCTATTTTGTAAATTAGTCTTACAGGGGAAATGGCACTTATGAAAGATAAATTTCTATATCTTCCAGATAATACAATAATCAAGTACTTTGGAATTCACCTTTAATCTAGGTGTCACAATGTAGAGGCTGCTAATAGGGTTTTCTTTGTGTCTTTGAGGTAGTTGTTTAAAAAGTAATGTTGTGGGAGGAATCCCAATGTGGTCTGGGAAGGCTTACTTATCCAAAGAATGGGAGGCTCATAGCAAATCTTATGGAGAAATTTTATTAGGAGAAACAATTAAATGATTACAAAGTAGAATGAAGTTGGAAAAATGCTTTTCCAAAGGGGTAAGGGGACCAAGATTATATACCTTCTTTTCAAAGAGGGAATTAGTAATGAAAGGAGAATTAAAGAAAGTGAAGAGGGGGCCAAAAAGTGGATTCTGAGGTTTGAACTATGGTCTGTCAATAACCTCTGTGTGTGTGTGAAACCTTGGTGTCTGGGGTGCAGGCAAAAGGGCATAAACTGTCAGTAACGTATTTGTGGTAAGAAGCCTTGATGTTTGAGGTATAAGCAAGAATAAGTACATATCAGTGAGGTAAATTCTTAAACATCACTGTGAGGAGTCAAACATGTCTGGTTATAAAGAATTTGGGTAATTTAAGCAGGTTTCAGGCAATTTGGGTAGTGAGGAGGGATAAAAGGGATACAGGTGATTCGGAAGGGAAATGAAGGGGATAGCTGAATGTAGGGAAGGGATGAATGAGGTGGTATATAGGAGGGTAAGGGAATGAGAGGGAGTATACAGGAGGGCAGCTTAAACAGACTTATTCACCGAGGCTAGAGACAGAGGGTACTGAGAGGAAATAGGCTGAGGTTCTTCAATCAGGGAAGGTATTTCTAAGATACAAAAAGAGTTGGGCCAGTCAGAAATATTTTAAATCTGGCTGGTGGGCTTCTCTTGTTGATTAATAAATCCCTTGAGGGAGGAGTAAAAAGGCTCCTCCCTGCCAGTGAAACTTATGTCTACAGGAAGTCTCGAGTAGGTACTTCTTGCCAAGATGGATGCCTGTGGTTCCCTCAAGAAATAAAAATAAAATAATTCTTTCCCTCTTTAGCCCTTGCCTTAATCTTCAATACAATGATTCACCAGAGGCTTTGAGTAGGTAACAAAGGGGATTTATTAATGTCAGGGCTAATCAGAAGGAGAGAAGGGTTTAGGGTTTTGAAACAGCTGCTAGGGAGAAAGTTGATGGTAGGGGGAGCCTCACAGGAGGGGTTAGACTGAGAAAGCCTGCTCTCCCAGGCAGGAAGATTTGATTGTCTTAAAGTAAAGTATTTACCAGATCAATAAAATAAAGGCTAGCTTGATTTAAGGATGTCCTACTTGCCTAAAAAAAACTAAACCCATGATATCTAATCACCAAAATGCACTCTTCCTCCCAAGACCCAAAGGGAAAATCAGGGAAAAATAGCAGGGATATAATATGGAGAGGTCAGGGAGAGGTCCAGAGAAATAAGATAGGTCCAAATGCCCCAAAAGACAGAAACACAGGCCAAGGAAGAGCCAAAAGCAGAGCCAACAGGCAAAGCCAAAGCCAGAAGGCAAAAGCCCCATCAGTTGGAACTTCAACCCTATTTATAGCCTCAGGCTCCAACTGACTTTCTGAAAATTCTAAGCTCCTAACTGCCAGGGCTGCTTACAGTTGAACTTAGCAAAAGCAAAAACTTCTGTAGCATCCTTACATTACAATCTGCTCATTTATCTTTTGGAAATTTGCACCTTGCAACATTTCCTGGTTGGTAAGATCTGAAGGGTTATTACTCTTATGCTAAGTTAAATTCTAACCATGCTTTTATCCCTATCTAAGTTTTGCAAAATAAGAAAAAGGGTTACTAACTCCTAAATTTATGCTAAGACTAATCTAAGCTAAAACTAAGACGGGTTGTGGGAAAGGCATAGGAAAGAAATTGGGATTTAAGTTTTTCAAAATTTTTGAACAGAAAGGAAAAGCAGATTAAATGCAAACATTCACAAAAAGTCTTACAGCTAACTGTTGCTAAGTAAAAAAAGAAATAAATTCTATTTATGTACTTATCTAATTTCATGAAGTAACAACTAAAGTATCAATTAAGAAAATTTCTGCAATCTAAGCTTTAAATTCTAACTCATTTACCTAAAATTAGTATATGAATATGTTAGTACACTTATGTCTATGTTAGAAACATTAGTAAGAATAAGTAAGACTAATATTATTTGTAAGTCTTTTGGTTATACTATAGACATAAGCTATATATTTACAAAGAAAGTTTGGAAAATTCTGTCCCTGTTGTAACTTATCAGACTAACTAACTAAGCTGACCCTGTGTGTTAGTAAAACTTATTGCTAAGGGTTAGTGAGCAAACATTTACATATTTACATTTTTTTTCAAGAAGTGTTAGGTGATTTGAGTAGAAAGTGTCTGTACCAAAGTAAGAGGAAAACTCTATGCTAAGGCAGACAAACTTCTCTCTTAAGTGTAAATTAGTGTTTCACATGTAGATGTGAAGTCAGAAAATGTTCTATATGTTGTCTAGTGTGACCTATTCGTGTAATGAAGTGTTACATACTTACTCCACCGGAATTCTTCTGCAAATTGCATGTACTGCATGGATGGAATCTAAATTTTGAGTGTAGTGGGAATTTTGTTGGGTGTAAGTTATGTTATTCAAATGCATGGGCCCAATGCTGATCTTATGCTCCTCTTCACTGTGTGGTTGTCCCATACACCAATTGTGTATTCAGTCACGGATGTCTTTTGTCTTCCACTGGGTTGCTGTCCTTGTGATCTGTGAAGTCAGCTATGTTTTACTTGTGTTGTTTGATGCTATCACATGCTTGTCAACTTGCACTGGAACTGATGTTCTGGTGTGTTGACTTTTGTCAGGAACGAAGTTCAAATGTCCATGAAATGTGATTAATCTTTTCTTCTATCTTTTTTTTTTTCGGTTTAATAAAATGATTACAGGTAGCAAAATTTCGTGATAAAGTCTTTTGTACTTTCATTTATTCATTAATGTCAGTGTCTAGGTCTTGGATTGATTACAAATCAAATGTTGTGTCTTCTTCTGCCATTGATTCTTCTTCATTATCATAATGGTTTATGGATGTTTCTTTTAAGGTGTAATTGGGATTGGGATAATCATTTGGGTGTAAGATTTGATGTAATATCTGGCTGTTCACTGGCTCTTGGTCTAACTCTGGTTCTGATTCATGCTCTGATTGTGGTTTTAATTGCTGCTCTGGTTCTATGGTCTCATGTATAGCCTGTGGACTTTCTAAGGACTTATTTGATTGACTCGTTGGTGCTAGTTGATCTTTGTGCTGTATAATAACTTGGTCTTGTGGTTGTTGTTGGGACATGTCTTTTGCTGGCTTGACATGAGTGACATGGAACCAAGGATCCCTCCCTTTAACTTTGACTGCACTAGGAGTTGTCTAAATTATTTGGGATGGGCCATGCCACTTGGGTTCTAACACAGACTTCCTAGTGAAGTTTCTGATGTAAACATAATCTCCAGGTTGGAAGTTGTGCAGACTATAATCAAAGGGTACTCTTTGATGTACCAAGCCTATTTTATGAAGTTGGTTTAAGTGCTACTTGAGTAATTTTATGTACTCATAGAGCTTGCATTCCATACCTAGGTGTGATAACTTATGAATACTTTGAGGTGACTTTTCATGGAACGGTGGATGGCCATTCAGCATTTCAAATGGTGATAAGTGTGTAATGCTGTTGGGTTGGCATCTGAGGTGGAATAGTGCCAATGGTAATGCATCAGGCCATTTCATATGAAATTCTGCACAGATTTTGGCTACTAGAGTCTTCAAAGATTTATTCACTCATTCAATCTGTCTATTGGACTGGGATCTGTATATTGAGTGAAGATGTTGTTTGACTCCTAAGGTCTCATATACTGTAGCTAAAATCTTATTAGTGAAGTGGGACCTGGAATCTGAAGCAATGTGAAGTGGAATATAGAATCTGTGTATTAGTTCTCTAAGTAAGACTTTCACAACAAACACTGAAGTGTTACATTTGGCTGGGAAAGCTTCTAGCCACTTAGTTAATCTATCCACTATCACTAATGCATATCTGTAACCTTGACTCCTTGGCATTGTGATATAATCAATTTGTAAGCATTCGAATGGTGTATAGGCTTGTGGTTTGCCTTGCATTACACTGGGTGATGAGCCAGGTACATATTTATTCAAGATGCCATAAATGTACAGGGTATGTTATAAATGCATGGACAGATCATTTTTGCAAACCTTAGTGTTTATGCTGTTTACAGCTGCCTCTTAATTGCACATGGACTCTCTTTAACCACTCTGAATTCTTGAGGTCAGAGTCCAGGCTGTTTATTATATATCCTTTAGATATTAGAGGTCTCTAAGATTTCTTGGGGATCCAACATCCAACCATGATAGTAAGCAACAGAATAGTAAATAAATACCCATTTTACTTATTTGTATTCTTTTGGAGAGAGAATTTTGAAGATGGTCTAACAATCTTTCCTATTCTGTCTTTTAATGAGAATAAAATAATTTGCCCGTTATTATTAATTATCCAACAGTCTAAATTTCACAGGAGGAGTCCGAAGTCAAGGATTTCTATAAGAAAACATGAATTAAACGTTCTCCAACTGATTAGATATCATAGAAATAGTCACAAGGGAAAAAGGAAATGAACAATGATAGAGGAGAAGAATCTTGGACTTTGAAGAATAATTGAAAATCCCTTTCATCCCTCTTGCTCCTTTATTATTTGTGAAATACATGCCCTAAACCAAGTGACATTTTTTTTAGATTGACTACTTATTTGGTGTCTGAAATTAGCATCATTTTAGTACCCAAAAGGTATAAAAATTTATTTTTCCTGATTTCCAGATTTGGTTGTTTATTGTGTGCTGCAAGGATAAGTTCTAGAAGGGAAGGCTCATTTAGTCTTATAAATAGAATGACATGGATCTCACCTTATTCCTTCTCAAGAATTAACCAGCAAGTTTATTTGGATTGATAGTTCCTTGAAATTGCAGAGAAATCCACTGAAGGCAACATACATGCATCACTTGCAAAGTGTTATGATATTACTACTCAACAAATATACATATTTAGCAACAAAAGCTTCACAATTGTAGTATTTCGAGGTTGCCACTGCTGGAATTTCTGAGAATGTAGTTTGTTTCCTCAACTCTAAGAAGGGGAAAATGATTCAACTGTCCTCACCTTGGTTTTCTGTCTTGCAATTTTTACCTTGTCCTTCATTTTATATCTCTATTTCATGATATTTTAAATTAATATTTTGGATGAGAATTTTGAGGGTGCTTTCCCTCTCTAAAGCATTTGCTTCTATTATTTTGCGTTAATTCATAGTAGCCAAATGGCTTCATTAATATATTAAAAACAAATTGTTAATTCAATTTAATAGTCCAAGAAGTGAAAAGGGTGTATGGAGTGGGATACTTAATTCACTTGTTACTCTCCCATTGTATAGAATCAATCCTTCAAGTAAACCTCGATAGTCATCAGGTGATTTGTGTGTACAACGTGGGGCGCCTGAAAAAAGCATGACTCAGTATCAAGGTAGTAGTTCAATTATACATACAATGAGTGACATGTCCAGTTTAGAAAGGGAAATATAGGAGTTTACCAATCATGGGAGTACATGGAGTGTGAGAATATTGAGAGATTAGTGTTGATTTGCTAGTGTTGAAAACAAGCCCACTATTTGGTTACCACAAAGAAAAGATAAGACCTAATTTCCTTTTATCTCATTGTTTTAGAACATACTTTTAGGGTGAATACATGAGCCCCTTGAGAACAAGTCTCTCTAGTAAACCCAATGCCCATTTTGAAAACTACTGATCCAGGACATATATTATGGGAAAAGGAACTAGCCTGGTCATGCATGGAAAGGAAGGGCTAAAAGCTTGAATTATGTATGTATATACATAAAATATTAAAAATAACTAGGGGAAAGGATTCAGTAAGTTTGTTGAATCTTCTATCAAGGTTTCAGTAAAGTCATGAACTGAGGAAACACAGGAAAGTTGTAATTTAATCTGATGGGGAGAATATTAATTAGGAAATCATGAACTAATTTAAGCACTGAAATACTTAACTCACTAAATTAGGTATGGAAATGCCACCATCACAGGAATACCTTATGAGAAACATGACACTTAATTGGTATGCTATTTCAGTAAAGAATCATCATTTAAAGCATCCATTTTTATAGAAATGGTCATAGCAGGTTTATTTTAAATTATTCTATCATCTTGTTGACCATTTAATCACCAACATAATTTCTTCTGAAAATATTTCATTCTTTTGGCTGCTGTTCAGTTGCATTTTGTTTGACAAAATCATGTTCAACAATGGAAACACTGAGGGAATGGTTATGTTAATCATGCATCAATATTCCCTGAGGATATTACTCTATATAAATTCTGTACTCTGTTTCCTGTTGAAAAGGTGGTGTTCTGAATCTGAATGAGTATTAAGTTATCCAGTATTTTTAACACTTAAATTATAGACTATATTTCTGCTAATTAATCTTTCTTGAATTTTTATTTAATTAATTTGGTATAAAATTGTTTATAGCAAGACTTTTTCATTGCTAGGTAGCTCTTATATTCTATCATTTTAGAGGAAAGCCTCCCTGAGTTTAGAGGTTTATGTACATATGTTCACAACTAAATAGCAACTGTCTAATGTCAAAGCAATTTTGTGATAATATTTACCTTCTGTAATCCTGTCATAAATGAAATACTGAAATTGTATCCAGGCTTTTTATGTACTTCTAAAGAATATAAGTACACATTTGATGAGAATTTTAGTGCATCATACTGAAACAATCAATCATTATTATGTCTTGTAAAATGATTCTAAAGAAGCAGGGTCATACAGGAGGTTGTTGACAAGGTGGCACAGTGGAAAGTACATTGGATGTGAAAGAAGCTCTGAACTTCTATTTTATTTCAGGTATTTACTATCTGTTCATCTGTGGGTAATTGCTGTCTCAGTTTCATCCATATAATGTGAGGGATGATAACATCTACTGCACAAAATGGTGATGAGTATAAGATTAGACAATATATCTAAAGTGCTTAGCAAATCTTAAGGTAGTTGTATATAAATGCTAGTTATTATTACTATTAAATGCTAGAATCAGAATCAGGAAACAAGGATTTGAATCCCTTATCAGTCATTTGTAGAGGTTTTGTGACTATGAGTAAAACATTTAATCTATGCCCCTTAACTTATTTTTAAAATCAGATATTTGATTTTAATTACTTATTTGATAATTTCCTACACTAAATCTATGACAGTTCACTGTTCTGCCAAGAATCACATTGAATTATATGTACTACATTTCCATTCAGAAGCAAAAAACAAGGATAGTGAAGGGTTGGTGGACTATGTAAAAGAGGATCAATTATAGAATTTGAGGATTTTACTCTGGAGTAAAGATTTATGTGGTTCATAATAATTGTCTTCATTTATGTGAAGTTATGATGTAGAAGAAAGGTAGACTTATGTTTAGTGCCAAAGCGTATAAATATGAGAGATAGTTAAAAGTTGGAAAGACATAATTCAATTTGATTGAAGGGAAAATTTACTCTCCATTAATGATAATCAAGAGTAAAAATTGTACTTTCTGAAGTGAATAGGTTCCATTTCAATAGTATTTTCAAATGGAGGTAGCATAAACATATGTGGAGAAGGAAATTTCTAAGTAGGTATTTATTTGGTTTGATGACCTTTGAGGCCTAAAATTCATTTAATCTCAGAAAATTAGATAAATTAGAATGAGGAAAACATAAAATAAATTCAAAATAATATGTAAATATATTAAAGCTAATTGATTTTTGAAAAGGAATATTTATGTAGTTCATTTTTATAGATTATAAAATGTTATCCAGAAAATAATTGTTTTTGTAAATTGTCTAAAATATATCTGTCTGGGCAGCTGGGTAACTCAGTGGATTGAGAGCCAGGCCTAGAGACAGGAAGTCCTAAGTTCAAATCCGGCCTCAGACATTTCTCAGCTGTGTGACCCTGGGCAAGCCACTTGACCCCCATTGCCTACCCTTACCACTCTTCCACCTATAAGTCAATACACAGAAGTTAAGGGTTTAAAATTAAAAAAAAAGTAAAATATATCTGTCACTTGCGTCATAAGACAATAGAAATACAAGTGAAGAATGTAAGTAAGTGATAGAAATTTACTAACTGAGGATTGAATACCAGCATTTTATAGCTATGATTGCAAAGAAGTATGGAGTAAGAGAAAAAGAGAACAGACTTATAAATTCTCCATTTTATTGGTACTCACATAATATTAGAGCTCTCAAAGAAGCATGATCACGATGGATCAATTACCTGTGTAATAATCCCGACCCCTGCAGCTTGAAATTTATTTTCTTTTTTAAATTAAATTTAAAAATATTCTCAACTATTTTTGTTCCTTACTCCTGTACCATAGAAGGCATCAACAACAAGAATAACTATATATGTATATATATACATATATATATGTATATATATATACATATATATATATAATGTCTTTCTTGTTTCTATATATTAGTTCTTTCTTTGAAGTAGACAATCAGAAGTTATACTTCAAATATTAATTCTATAGCGATATACAATATTCTCTTGGTTCTACTCACTTTGTCTTCATTATTTCACGTAAGTTTTTCCAAGTATTTTTTCTAGTAATTAATCTGTTCTAAGAGTAGGATTGATGGAGAGAACATTGATTAAAAAAGCCATAAGAAGAATATTTAAAATTGTGTCAATACATAATCTGAAAAATAAAAAAATAAAATAAAAAAATGATTTGATCATCATTGCTTACAGTGCAATAGTTCAATTTGTTTAGAAATCTCTCATTTGATATACATCCCCCCAATTTCCAGTTCTTTGCCAGTACAAAAATANCTCCTCTCCTCTCCCTCTCCTCTCCTCTTCTCTTCTCTCCTCTCCTTTCCTCTTCTCTTCTCTTCTCTTCTCTTCTCTTCCCTTCCTAAGAATGAAGTGATGAGAACCTGTAACAGGATAGTGGCAGTGTCAAATTAGAAAGAGAGTCACATTTGAAAAATGTTAAGAAGATGAAACTGTTATATTTTTGGCAACAGATTAGAAATGTGGAGAGAGAGAAAGTGAGGACCTGAGGAAAGCATCATAGTTGGGAGCCTCAGTGACTTCAACAATTGTGTTGTCTTCAATAGTAATAGTGAGCAAGTAGACAGATGGCTCAAGATGGATAGAGACAGTTCCAGAAATATGTGGACCTCAGATTATTCTTAGCTGTGTGACCCTGGGCAAATCACTTAAACCCCATTCCTTAATTAACCCTCACCACTTTTCTACCTAAGAACCAATAGATGGTATTGATTCTAAGATGAAAGGTAAGGATTTAAAATGAAGAAAAACAAATTTAAGACTCAAAGATGTGACTTAGACATATGAACTTTCTAAGGATAAACTAGTATGGGTCAACTTCTTCAGTGGGTAAGTTAGGCAACAGATTCTTAGTTTATCAAGGAATTACCTTTCTTGGAGAGATATTATCAACCTCAGAATAAGGTCCCCATTAGTATATCAACAAAAATTGAGCACAGTGTTTAGGTATATTCTTAATAAACTTGAATATTTTATTCAAATTGGGGAAAGGGAATGATAAAATTAGGAATACCTACTTAGTCCTGATTGTTAGAAGCTATTCTTGAGGAAATTCACACAACATGGAAAAGCATATTAGAGTATATTTCAGGGAAGAATTAGAAAGTGTATTTGTTATCTTTAGAATATAGTAGAGTAGTGCTAGGAGACTTCATTTTTCCAAACATTTACTAGAAATATCTGCTGAAAAGAGAGCTATCAATACTTCCTTGATGACAGCAATAATAATTACAAAAACCTAAAGGCAGTGAAATCAAGAAGAGGTCCACATTTATTTATATATTTATTTTTTAGGATTTTTTTTTATAAACCCTTGTACTTCGGTGTATTGTCTCATAGGTGGAAGATTGGTAAGGGTGGGCAATGCGGGTCAAGTGACTTGCCCAGGGTCACACAGCTGGGAAGTGGCTGAGGCCGGGTTTGAACCTAGGACCTCCTGTCTCTAGGCCTGACTCTCACTCCACTGAGCTACCCAGCTGCCCCTGAGGTCCACATTTAAATTGGATTTTTCACCCAATAGGAGGAATCATTTGCTAGGGTGGAAATAATGGAAAATTTAGGACATATTTGTAGCTACATCTTACTATCTTTCATGGAAAGGGAGAAGAAAGTCAAGGTGACATACAACTTAGCTTTTGGCAGGGAAGATTAGGAAAGATTTCATCTTGGTCACTGTTTTATTCAACTTAAGAAAGTTGAAATACTTAAAAAATACCTGAAGATATAAAGAGAAACAGTTATGATGGGGGAAAAAGAGGAAGTATCATTTAACAGGATGGATGTAGATGCAAAGGGTTTTAATCAATCAAGGTCAGTTTAAAAGATAAATAGTAAGGTAAATTAATCCTTCAAACCACTTTTCAAAATGCGTCAAGTACTGTTCCACGTGTTAGAGGTACATATACAAAAAATAAAGCATTCCTTAGCCTCAAGGACTTTATATTCTAATTGTGGTAACATACACAAATATGATTAAATATGTATATACTATTTTAAAAGAATAAATCCAAACACATGAGGTGTAGTTAAATATAAAGTAGTTTGGGAGAGTATACTATTAATTAATTGATTAATAAAGGTATCATGTGGAAGATATCATTTTAGTGATATCTTGAAAGAAGACAGATTATCTAAGTCAAAGGAAGGAAGGTTATTTAGCATGAAGGAGATATGCAATGAATTAAAATTCTGAGAGATCTTATCTGAGAGATTAGAGATATAGTTCTGAGGGTAACAGGCCAAAAGAAACATATTATGTCTTGATAGAGTACAGGAAAAGAGATAGTATTCAAGAATTCTCTAATGATAGATGGGGGCCATATTGTGAAGAAATTTTGCAAGCTTAAAAAAGGTCTTTGTTTTTTCCTTAGAGGCAATAGGAAGCCAATGCAATTTATTGAATATGGTGATAACATGTTTGGTTCTCTTTTTAAGATAAATTTCTTTGACAGAAATTTAAAGGAGGATTGGATTTGGAAACAAATAGAATTACAATAGAAGAGAAAAATGATAACATCTGGAAATAAAGCAAAAATGTGAGCATAGAGGAAAGGTCAGATAGATTAGATTTCATGGAAATAGAAACATGGAGATTTTCCCAATGATTATGTATTTGCAAGATCACATATCAAGAGTAAAAGATAAATCATTTTTACTTTGGCAATATCTGGGAAGGACCAGGAAAGGCAATACAACACAAGTTTTATGTCAAGGAAGCTATCTGATAGATAACTAACTTCCTTATTCCATTTTTGGAATGAAATTTCTCCTTTACTGCTTAATTTTTAAAAGATCACTAATATTTATTCTCTATATATGTTTTCATGAGTCTTCAAGATCTTAGGCTCAAGATATTCCTAGTAATTAAGAGCAAAAATCATCTAACTTTAGCTCCAATTTTCTCTAAAAATATCCAAATTTTATATTGTTTTTGTCCTTAATGTATTTGAAAGCACAATAGTAAGTTAGTTATTTCTCCTTCTCAGGTAAAGCATCTGTTCTAAGTAGTCTAACCGTTTTTTTTTCTATTTCCTCTTTCTTCAAGCAAATTTATAATCTTTAGATTTATTTTTTTTAAATAAGCCCTTACCTTTTATCTTATAATCGATACTGTGTATTGGATACAAGGCATAAGATCAATAAGAGTTAGGCAATTGGTATTAAATGCCTTGCCCAGTGTCACATAGCTAGGAAGTGTCTGATTTGAACTTAGGAGCTCTTATCACTTGGTCTGGCGTTCAATCCACTGAGCCACTTAGCTGTCCTTAGACTTATTTTTAATAGAAACTACAATTTACTTTTGGCCTTAGTTTTCCTAATGCTTGTCTTATAGGGTCTTTATCGGCCATTTCTATTCATTTCTTGTTTCGTTATTACTATATAGAGATATCATTGATGTGAAGGATTCTTTTATGGCCTGTAACTTTGCTGAAGCTATTGTCTTTAAAAAAAGATAGACAAAGGAAACCCCTTACCTTCATTTTTACAATCAATACTTTGTACTGGTTCTGAGGAAGAACAGTAGTAAGGGCTAGGTAATGGTGGTAAGTACCTTGTCAAGCTATCACAACTAAGAAGTGTATGAACCTAGGGCCTCCCATCTCTCAATCCACTGAGTGAAATACCTTTCCTCCCAAGTTATCATCTAAATTAGTATCTCTTAAGGTTTTCCATGACATCATTTCAGTAGCAAATAGGAATAATTTTAGCTCATCATTGTCTATCTATATTCTTCAATTATCTTATTTTGTCTTATTGCTATGGCTATCAATTCCATAAGCACATCACACCAGTGAAGGGCATGCTTGGTTCACTACTGTATTTAATAGAATGTTGATAGCATATCTCCATTGAATATTATACTAGGCTTTATTTTTAATTCTTTCTACTATATGAAAAAATGTTCTTTTCCTATATTCAGTACGCTTTTTAAGATTGAATAATATACTTTGTCAATGTTTTCTGCACCTTTTGAGGCAATCACAAGGTTTTGGATATTTGGATTTTTACTATGAATTATCGTGTCGATTTTTTCCTAAAATTTGTACCATCTTTGCACTTCTATTATGAGTCCCAATTAATAATATTAAATTATTTCTTCAATAAACCAATACACCAAACTATTTAATAAGATTTATTTTTTATTTTAGTTAATATGCATTGATGAGAGTTTATAGTCTTTCTGTGTTTAATACTTTCCCTAGTTTAGGTAATATAAATGTATTATACCATAAAAATTCTGATAAAGTTTTTAAGAATAATTTGTGAAGTATAAGTATTTTTATTTTTAAAAATTGATAGAATTATCTTATGAATCCATCAGGCCACAGTATATTTTTCTTTTTGGTAGTTCCTTTACAACTTAATACATTTCCCTTTCAGAAAAAAAAAGTCTCTTTTCATCTGATAGTATGGGTGTTTAATGTTTGCTTTTTTATTTCTTTTTTTAGGCATTCTCTTTCTATTGTTTTCTCAGCTCATCAATGTGATTAATATTTCTTTTATAATTTTAATAAATTTATATTGAATTTAATGTAATTTTACATGGCTCATTTTCTATTCTATTGATTTTTTATCCCATCTCCTCATTAATTCTATTATTTAAGGGTTTATTGTTTAATATAAATAATTATTAATAATAAATATTTAATTTTAAATATTAGACTTTCAGAAACAAAATTTTATATTATCCCTTCAGTTCATTTCTATTTTTAATATCTTTTCCAAGTTTTTTTTAGCAATATTCATTTCTTTTATCTATATTAAATAGTCAATTATTTAATCTCTTTTTTCTATTTTTGTTAATGAATGATTATAATGTATTCTTGATAAGGACTGCTTTATTTGAATTCTATAACATTTATTATATTGTTTCATCTTAATCATTTTCTTTCAAATGGTTATTTTGCTTACACTCAAAGAGAGCAAAAATGATATAACTGGGTTCCATCTTTTGAATAAGGCATAAATTGGACTTCAGTGAGACTGAGTTGTGCAAAGTCAGCAGCCTCACTTTCTCTTCCAGATTCATCAAAGTCCAGTGGCAAGACAAGTCATGATGACTATTTATGTTTTAGGATACAGTGGATGAACCTGACTTCTTAAATATCAAATCAAGCTCTAAGTGCTCCATGGAGCTTCCTTCATTGCTTTCATTACATTTGGAACAAATTGTTCTTATCTACCTATTCTACTAAGGGAAGTCTATGCATACTTGGGATAAACATCCTTCTAACTCCCTGATAGGTTTTTGGCCATTACCCCCAGCCTGGTCTAGCTTTAGTACATAAAATGTTTTACCAGTGTGTGGCAGATGCAAATGCTATTTCTTAGAACTACACGTAAGATCTGGGTGGCAGATAAGTACCAAAGGAAGAAAGAAGCCCTGAAATGGATTCTGCATGCCTCCACTCCAGAGACACTAGCCTTCCCTGAATACCCTATACTACCGCTTTCAAATACTTAATATTTTTTTTCTATAATTTGTTCTTTAACCCACTTCTTTGACCTATTTCATTGTTAAATCTATATTTTGTGGTCCCTGAACCAATTTCTATTTTTCTTACATAAGAATAAATAAAGGATATGTTGATTATTTCTGTCATTTAAAAATATTTCTTAAACTTCTCTATGTAAACTAAAAGAAAGTTCTACATGGTATAGAAAAATTAATTTTATTTTGCTATATTTTTATAATAATATAATAATTAACTAGTTAATTCAGAATTTTGTTGTTCTATATTTGCTTTGTTGTTTATATTTCTATTACTCTTCCAAAACTGAAAAAGGGATATGGAAATCTTCTATCATTATTATATTACTAAGTTTTATTGAAGATCTTATAATGTTTCCTCATGAATTTCAATAAAAACCCATTTTGAGTACATGCATTTATTAGTGTTGGTTTATTTTCTATGGTTCATTTCAACACAATATAGTCTCCTTTTTTATTCCTTTACTTTTTTGACTTAATTTTTTTTGCTTTTTCTCATAGCATCCTGATAGCTCCTGCTTTTCAATTTAACTTGATTCAAAGTAAATCTTTTTTCCATTACCTCAAATTTATCTTCTGTATATATTTCTTAAATGTGCTTCTGGTAAGCACTTATACGGTTTTGTTTACATATCCAATGTTACTCTGTTTCATTTTGTTATTTAATCTAGAGCCCCATTCTCTAATTCTAGGTTCCCATACTTATCTGCTGTCTCATTTTTCTTTATTCTTCATACAATCAAATCTCCCAAAATATTTATTTTAGCTTCTGCCTTTAAGAAAATAACTGTTAGAGCCTACCTCATTGATTTCCATTTTCCATTGTGTATCATTCTCAGAACAATGCTAATTATTACAAGTGTCAGAGAGGACATTGAGCCATGGTTCTTCTTCCCAAATTATTCTATACCTGAACTTGTTAGCTTTTTTCTTTCTAATTTCCATAGAAATGTACTTCTTGAGTCCATACTGTACAACTTCTCCAGGTGCCATTTGCACGCAGAGATTCCAAATCCCTTCTTTGCAAAAAAATTAGGCTTTTCAGGTATCACACACATATCTAGGTCTCCTACGTAAGGGGCTATGACTGAGTCCTTCTTCACATGTTTTATTTTTTTTTCACCTAAAGTTGAGCCCTCTTTCCTTTGTCATCTATTTTTCTGTGGGAAAATATATCATAGATTTTATGGGTATATTTTTTTATCAAATCAAGTATGCTTATGCTTACAACATAGTAAATATTCCTTTCACAAAAGGTATTTGATTCTCACTAAGTAAATCCCAGGAGATAATATTGGAATCAGGCATAGCCCATTTCTAGGAGTTTGAACTAATGGCATTGGAGAATAATTCCTGAAACATTAGGTTATACACCCAGAAGCCAAAAAGAAGATGTCTGCAAATTCTGGGAACCAGAATGATCAGGAGCTGGGAGAAGAAGACTCACATTTACAAAACTTGCATCAGGATATAAATAAATGAATAAGAATTTTATGCCCAAATAAAGAACAAGACTTTCACGTCCTCAGAAAGTTAAAAAAATCTCCAAAATATTTCTTAACATAATTTTGAAGTCTGAAGAAAATGTGAGATCTTTCAAGATTTCCTGTAATTAATTTTATAATGATTTTAATAAAGCCTTTAGTAGAAAAGATTGACTTTTGTCAGCAATCTTTCTCATTATAAACTTCAGTATGACAGATTTAGGATTATTGTAACTATGATAAGTATATGTACATATATATTTTTTCTTATATGAATATTTAGCAATAATGTATATGTGTGCATGTTTATTCTTCCTTCATTTCAACTTCAAGAAGTCCATGCCTCATTAGAGACAGATAACATCTCCATTTACCAGATGCCTCTGAAGAACTTTGCTTCTTTTCTAGGGCTTAATTAGGTTGATTTGCAACAACATTTCATGAGTTTGGGGCTTTGTTTTATTTTTTTTAATTTTCATTTACATTTACTTTGTCTTTTGGAATGATTGTTCCTTTTTAGAGGTGGCCTTGAATGATCCGTGAAACATTTCATTTCCCCAAAACAAAAGCTACTGAATATTTAGCAGTTATTGAAAAATTTTAAGAGCAGCCACTTTTGAAAATTTCTTTGTATTCATATCATTTTATCATATAAATACAAACTCATGAAAAAGAACAATGAGATATGTATGAAGGATATGAAATCCATCAATTAACTATCAAAGAAATCTAACTAAAATGAGCAAATCAGAGGAATCCAGTTTTATCTTGTTCAGCTGTTCTCGGCCAGTATATTATCAGTATAAATGTATTCATGTGAACTATTTCAGAAAGGAAATCATATCAGAATTCTCATGAAATTCACATATGAGGGTAGTTATCATGTGAAACTTTATTAGCTCATGGATTTTTCCCCAAACATGTGACTAATTATTTTTATTAGGAAACACTCATTAAGCATATACTAGAAACTTATATAGAAACTCAAGATACAAAAGCAGCATCTGCTTTTTGGAGCTTAAATTATTTTAGAGTAAAATAAACATGTAAATAGTAAACTAAAAGAAAATACAAACATCCATGAAGTAAATATAATTTATGAGGGAAAGGAGAACCCCCAATGATGGGATAAATAAATTAGGTCTCACATAGGACATTAAAGTTGACATTTGAAGGGAGTTAAAATTTACTAGTAGAGAAAAGGGGACACTCTAAGATTAGCTCTCTTTTTAAAAGAAGTTAAAATGTACACAAAATCAAATATTTTTATAGAATTATGTGTGTGAATACTTCATAAAAAGTCTGTATTAAACCTGAAGAGCAATGAACTCATTAACAGCGATATTGTAACAGCCACTAACTATGAAAGACTTAACTACTCTGATCCACAATAATTCCAAAGGATTCATGATGAAAAATGTTATTTATCCCCAGAGAGAGAAATGATGAACTTTGAGTGCAAAGTGAAGCATATTTTTCACTTTTTTATATTTCTGATTTTTCAATAAGTTAATATAGAAATATATTTTATATGACTTCACATGCATAATTAGTATCATGGTGCTTGGTTATATCAAAACATGAGAAGAGGTGGTAGATGAAAGGAAAGAATTAGGAATTCAAAATAAAAAATAGAATAAATAAAAATTTAGATAATTCAAGACTAAAAATAACCTTTAATATAATTATTTAATAAAATAGATTACATGGTGTTTAACATGTAAAATTAAAACCTTTTGGACTTTAGATAATTCTGCAGGTTAAAATTAATTTAGCAAAATAAGTTTGTTAAATCTGAAACTTACAGTATTATTAATTTATTACATTTTAAAGAACCCCATTAGTACAAATATAACAAGAAATGAACATATCTGTGAATAAAAAGATGAAAACTGAAAAAAGAGAAGAATAACAAATATCAGATTTTTTATTAAGGAATTCTATAATGCACTACTTTGTCAGCTGGTTTATTTCTTGTCTAGGTAGTTGCTTCCAATGGAAAGAATTTCTTCTATACCAACTTTCCAAAGATAATTAATCCAAAGTGCCAGAGAACTTTCTCTAGTTTACGTAATATAACGTGTGTATTAACTTTTACTTTCATTACATGATGACTTGCCTATTTTTTGCTTCTATTCATACTTGTTTAAACATTTAAGCCACTTATTTTTGTCTACTATAATAGTGGTCTAATTAGACCCATAATTCATCTTTTTAAAAATTCCTCTTCTATTGGGAATAGGTACATGAAACTTCATGATAACAGCAAACTCTATCACTTTGTCTCATAATTTAATTGATATTGACACAATCGATGAATATTTAGTGATTTGAATTTATTAGTGATCTATGAGGAAAATATTGAAGTTGAATTTTTCTTCATTAAATACTTCTTTTGAAAAAATAGAAAGACTCATTAATATTCTTGTCATTTGAGTACCTGTAATTATATTGTTGGCAAATTCATTAGCAAAAACTTAATCTTTCCTTTTCAAGTGATGATCAAGGATATTCTTGTTAAATGATTCAAGTATTCCCATATTTTATAGATATGAGAAAATATGGGTGTATGTTGGTCATTTTGTATATTTGTGCGTCTTTTCTACCACCTTTTAAAAATAAAACATATTTTATTATCTTTTCTGCAGATTGGTGTCATAACAAATACCTTGAAAATGGTCCCATGAGTTTTTTTTAACTATATTTCCTCCTTCACAAATTTCTTTTGCAATATTTTTCAAGGTCACATTATTTTCCCTAACCATATTGGAGCTGAAATGTGAAAATTAATTACCATGGAAACTCTGGCAAATCTGTTTCATTTAATATGAATTGTTGTCTTCCTAATTTAATCTGCAAATAACCACAGGTTGGTGAAGTATTTTAAAAAATTTCTAGGGATGTTATTCTGTTTATAATCTTAAATCATACATCTTTTATTCGTATTTGAATTAACTTATTATTAATGTTGATGTGGCCTTTTGTTCCAGGCTTCAACAGGCAACAAATTAAATTTTTGGCTGTAGACATGTTAGGTTTTTTCCAACCTTCTCTTTGTGGTATTTGTTACATACCAGTTTCTTGATAATCAAGATCATTTAAAATATGAAAAGTCATTGTTGAAATAGCCATATTCCAAAAAGTGTATGAATTCATTTATTTTCATCTTGGAGATCTGGATATTTATATTATTAAGTAATGTTAAGGAAGTCAGATTCCCACATCTTTCTTCAAGGAATATCAAGAGGAAAGTATTAATCCCTTTTAAAAGTGACTCGTATTCTAATAAAAATAAGATACTATCTTTAGGGATCATACACAACTAAATTCACACACACACACATACACACACACAATATATATATATATATATATATATATATATATATATATATACATATATAAATTAGATAAATAATCAAAGACTTTTTCTGCATGATATATAATTCTACATTTTTTTGAGAAATTAATTTGAGACTTTCAATGTTTGTACATTTTCCTCCTCTTTGTTTCATAACATTGTTTTTTTAAACATTTATTAATAATCATTTTTAACATGGTTACATGATTCATGCTCCTACTTTCCCCTTCAC
>NC_058130.1:465462524-465476173 GCF_016433145.1 Gracilinanus agilis | reverse complement strand
ATATATATATATATATAGAGAGAGAGAGAGAGAGAGAGAGAGAGAGAGAGAGAGAGAGAGAGAGAAAGAGAGAGAGAGATACAAAGATGGATATATAGATAGATACATAGATAGATAGACAGAAAGGTAGCCATAAATAATATCTTTTACATTCACATACTTCTTTGGTGTAGGGTAATTTAAGTGGCAAAGTGGATAAAACACTTAGCCTGGAAACAGAAAGACCTTAGTTCAAATCTATCTTCAGACAACTGCTAGTTATGTGATTCTGGGAATGTTACTTAATCTCTGTTTGCCTTATTTTCCTTAACTGTAAAATGGAGATACAAATATCACCTACCTTTCAGGATTGTTCTATGGAGCAAATGAGACACAATTTGTAAAGCATTTAATAGAGTGCTTGTCAGAGAGTTATTTAAAATACTTATTCTCTTTCTCCCCTTTTTATATTAATATTGTCATATTATTACTACTAAAGGGAACACTCAAAATGTGTTAATGAGGAAAGATGCAGAGACAACGTGATATAGCAAAAAGATCACTTAGTCTCTAGTTAATGGATTTAGGTTCAAATATTACCTATGATACTTACTACCTGTATGAATTTAGATAACTAGACTCATTTTCTTCATAGTATAATGAAAAAACGGGATTATATAGTATCTGAAGTCCTTTTTCACCTCCAATGTAGCAGTCTATAATATGCCTAGATTTCAACAGCAAAAGGCCTTTCTTGTATAAATCAAATATACTTTGTCAATACTATAAGCCTTCTGAGAATCACAGGATTTTAATTTTTTTAAAGTATAACATATGAGGGGGCAGCTGGGTAGCTCAGTGGATTGAGAGCCAGGCCTAGAGACGGTAGGTCCTAGGTTCAAATCCGGCCTTAGACACTTCCCAGCTGTGTGACCCTGGGCAAGTCACTTGACCCACATTGCCTGCCCTTACCACTCTTCCACCTATAAGTCAATACACAGAAGTTAAGGGTTTAAAATTTAAAATAAAAAGTATAACATATGGCATATGAGTTTTGATTTATGCTATTACAAAATGACACAATGTTGTAGTTCTATCACAACATCATTCCGGCTTATGTCCACAAACAGGAAAAAATCTGAAAATGATAGATTATAATGATTTTTATTAATTGCAAAAATCCTCCAACTTCCCTGATATTCAGTTTACAAAATGTTAAAAATTGTTTTCTAGTCTATTCTAATATGTCCTATCCTAATCTTTTAAAGGAAGACCTTGAGTCTTGCTGGTTTTTCCATATCTTTCTTTACCAGTTAGCTGAAACTGAGCACATTCTCTAGCATATTTTTTATCACATTTAAAGAATACATCAGTAGAGATATGGGAGAACATCATGATTAGTAATTAACTTTTTTTTCTATCTTAACTGTGACCTATCTCCATTTTGACTATATGACTTATCAGTTAGAGTTCTTTTCAAGATCAAAAGTGCTAGTAATTAGGAAACAGTTACTTAACAAGCAAGATATCCATTCTCATAACATGTCCATGATGAGCCACTTCTGTGCCCCAAGAGGACAACTGGCACAGTGAGAGCATCAGAATTATTTAACCAGAAGGCATTATCCAAAGTGAGTTGCCACTCCTTGTCTAATCAACTGTGCACATCCTTGCTCTTGTTTACCCAGATGCGGCTTGAAATTCTGTGTATATGTATCTCTTTATCCTGGTCTTAAATCTTTCTTCTGTGTATTTTCTTCAATAAATCTCTGGCCACATATGCTTAAAGCACTTAAATAAAACAGTGAATAGAAACTAATTGGAATTTATAAGGACCTGAATTCAATTATGAAATCAATTTAAGTAAGCCACTTAAAATCCTTCACCTTACTTTCCTTATTTGTAAAATAATAATAATACAATACATATGAGAGGGCTATTATAAGTATCAAATGAAATAATATATATAAAAATGCTTTGGAAATATAAATTCCCCATTTCTATCCACTGTTTCTACTAGTGGTATATATATTTAGGGGAAAATATTCTTCAAATCTATTGAGACAACATCTTATTCCTATTTTTCCTAACTATTTGATGAAACACCTTTTCTTTGAAAAAAAAATAACACTCTCCATCTCCCTAACCTTTCTTGGCTTATGTTACAGCACTAGTTTGAAACAAGATTTTGCGTATGGTAAAAAAAAAATGGAAAATCACTCTGAAATATGTGAATTATTAAAACCTCAACTTGATCCTTTCAGTCTCCCTGCCTTGATTTAGGAAATCTTTCTCTTCTTTACCCAGAGAGACTAATATTGGGTCTTTTTAGTGGCCACATGGTTTATAAAAGCAAGTAAAAAATTATAAAAGAAAAACATTCCATTAATTTCTTCTCCCTCTTGTCTTTCTCCAGCTATCAAAATATTTCTCAGTGCCCTTTTGGATTGAGAACTTGAGGAAGAAGTGACCCAATGAATGTAGCTCATGAAAAAAAAATAAAGGAGAGGAGGAAGAGACAAAAAAAAAGATAGATGAAAAAGAAAGGGGAAAAAGGAAAAAGACAAAATTAAAGAAGTAAATAAGGTTAAAAGGAAGCGCCACACTGTGTATTATACTACCATACCTTTAAATGTAGCAGAGCAATATTTAGGGTTAACAAAGAAGAATAAGTTAAGATTAGAATATATTAAACTAGCGATACAGAGACTTTAAGATAAAACATGCATTTGTAAATATATCTGTTTTAAGATGGACCTATCATTAAGTATGACATATACCAGAATATATTTGGGTAAATTTTGTCCTTTATAATAAGAGATATTAAATTCAATTCTTTTGTATATTTCAATTTTTTCTTAGGTCATGGTAAGTGATGAATAATTACTTGTTCAGTTGATTTTAAATTATGTATGTATATATATATTATAATTGTAACATTAGAGACTGACATGATAACAACATATCAGATGTATTAGGAGAAAAAAAATCTTGCATCTTAATCTTTCTTATGTTTCAAGGTTTATGCATACATGAAACTTGAGGAGACAAAGGGTTCTTCCCACCAGAGACTTAGGAGATGTGCTAAGATTTTAATGAAGTAAAATAAATTTAAATGCTTAACTTATCTCTTACATTATTCATTTTTCCTGGTTTCTCCACTTAATTTAATTTAACAACTATGTATTAAGTTCCTTCAGTGTACAAGGAATATTAATAGGTTATAGGGGAAAATAAACAATAACTAAATTCCTAGATGTGAGGGACATAAATTTTCCATTGAAGATGTGAAATATACATCAAAAGGCAAATATAACTGTTTTTTTTTGGGAGATAGTTCCAGACATGTTGACTTCAATAGAAAAAGGAGACACTTGAGGTAAGGTTTTAAAAATAAGTTTTGGATTTTCCAATATAGACAAGCTAGATATATAACTGTTAAATCATTCACCAACATTTATAACTCATTGACTTTGGGTATTTCAAGAAACAGCTGAAGGGAAGAAGGCTCCTGGGATTCTGACACATAAGAGGAGGTTACAGATATAATATATGTCCCCAACAATGGCATCAGTCACTTAGAAAACTGCCTCTCACTACATACTAACAGAACTATTCTTGGAGAAAGATCACTTTTCTGAGTGAAATATTCATAATTCCTTGTTTGGGGGTCAAAGGTGCACAATGTGGGAAGAGACAGTAGGTAGAAATTAATATAATCCCATCTTTCAAGGCTTTAGGGAATGTAAATCAGCTTAAAAGACTTTCTTGAGATTTCAAGGCAGGAAGCTAGAAAAAAGAGGACTGAGAGACTTCCTGGTTAAGATGGCGGCAGAGTAAAAAGCAGCTGCTTAACCTCTCCTAACCAAAACATACAGGACTCCTCAAGAAGACATAAAAACAAATGCAGAGGAACAAAGGGACCCCACAACAGGGTGCAGCATTGGAGATACATGGAATTGGGGCATTTCCTTGCTATAAAGGGGTGAAACAGCTCTCACTAAAACGTGAGCTGAGCAAACCCCTCCCCACCCCACACCACCTACAGTGCCAAAGCCAGCCCACAAGAGTTAGAGCAAGTTTGGGGCATGGATTAAGTCCGGGGTAGCTACCTGGGGACACCAGGGCCTGCTCCTGAGAGCAGCAAGACCTAAGACCCCAAGCGGCTAAATAACGCACATGGACGTTGAACTCAGACCATGACTCCAGGCAAATGTGCGGGTGAGGACACAAGGCCAGACACAAATCCTGAGCTCAGGTGAGGCCTCGGATATTGAGCGCAGGCAGGACCTTGAATGGGGACCCAGTTCAAAAGGGTTTCACAACTGTGGAAACAACGACCTGAGACTTTTAAAGGAGCCTCAGGCAGAGGAACAAGTAAGGGGAATACCAGGAGGCTTGACCCTGAGTCAACTGAGACCATAGGAGCCTAAATAGTGCAGACAGACCCTGAGTGTGAGGATAAACCTGGGAGGGCGCAGGGCTAACAATGGCAAGCCAGAGACAAGAATCCCAAAAGAGAAAGATCATCAAGAAGAAATCTGTAACACTCAACAACTTTTACACAGATAAAATCCAGACAAAAGAGCAAACAGCAGAGGAGAAAAAACAAATAATCATATCCAAACCTTCCCAAAATAATGAAAACTGGCCACGAGCTATTGAAGAGTTCAAATCTAAGATGATGAGACATATGGAAGAGATTTGGTGAGAGAAGTGGGAAATACCTCAAAAGGAAATAAACAGGTTAGAAGACAGAAACTCCCAATTGGAGAAAGATACCCCAAAATCAAACATAATGGTAAGCAAATTGGAAAACAAAATCTGGCAAGAAAATAACAGTTTAAAAGGGAGACTTTTGCAAATGGAAAGTGAGATTCAGAAAACAAATGAACTGATAAGCAAATTGAACACCAGAAATGACCAGATTGAAAAGGAAAACAGGAAGATTATCGCTGAAAATCAGTCCCTAAAGGCTAGAATTGAGCAATTAGAAGCTAATGATCTCTCAAGACAGCAAGAACAAATAAAACAAAGTCAAAAGAATGATAAAATAGAAGGAAAAATGAAATATCTCAATGAGAAAGTGACAGACCAAGAAAACAGGTCGAGAAGAGATAATTTGAGAATCATTGGTTTTCCTAAAAAAGCAGAAATTAATAGAAATTTGGACTCCATACTAAAAGAAATTATTCAGCAAAATTGCCCTGAAGTTCTACAACAAGAGGGCAATATAGACATTGAAAGGATGCATAGATCACTCTCTACACTAGACCCAGTAAAGTCAACCCCCAGGAATATAATAGCCAAATTCAAGAGCTTCCAAGTAAAAGAAAAAATTTACAAGAAGCCAGATAGAGACAATTCAGATATCAAGGAGCAACAATCAGGATAACACAGGATCTGGCATCCTCCATACTAAAAGACCACAAGGCTTGGAATATGATATCCGGAAAGGCAAGAGAACTGGGTCTACAACCAAGGATCACCTACCCATCAAAACTAACCATACACTTCCAAAGGAAAGTTGGGGCATTCAACAAGATAGGAGATTTGCAAGAATTTCCACAGAAAAGACCAGGACTAAATGGAAAGTTTGATATCCAACCACAAAAATTAAAAGAAACATGAAAAGGTAAATAAGAAACAGAGGGGAAAGAAAGAAAATTCATATATTTTTTAAATTTGCCTCTTTAAAGGCTTCAATATGATCTACTTATTGGTATTCCTATGTGGAGAAATGTTATGTATACTTCTCTTTAAGGAACTCTATTCACTATTATAGTATTCACTATTATAGTAATTAGAAGACTTATTCATAGAGAGAGGTTGGAATACTAAATGGTCTAAGATGATATGGGGTTGGGAAACAGGGAGGTGAATAGTAGAGGACATGAAGAGAAACTTGAATGAATAAGAAAAAAATGGATATTTTATTACACACAAAGAGGGCATGGGAAGGGGAAGGGATGAATACTATTATAAGAAGGAGAAGAAGAGAGCATTAAGAGGTAATATTTAAACCTTACTCTCAGTGTAATTAACCCTGAGAGGGAAGAGTAGCTTTATCCTTTGGGATATAAAATTCTATCAAACCCTACTGAGAAAGTCAGAAGGGAAAAACTAAGGGGAGCAAGGGAGTGGGGTGGTCATAAAAGGGAGGGGAGAAGAAGGGGGAGGGAATTCATTAGGCCTTTAAAATGAATAGAGGGGAATAATAAGGGAGGGGGTAAAAAAGGAAGTAAATCAAGGGAGGGGAAAAGAGTCACTGGCATAAAGGAAACCACTAGTTTAAAAGGAAATAATGTAAGAAAAAGGAGTAGAACTAGGAGAGGATAGCAAAATGTCTGGGAATACACAACTGATAATTATAACTCTGAATGTGAATGGGATGAGTAAGAAGAAAATAGCAGAGTGGATTAGAAACCAAAATCCTACCATTTGTTGTCTACAAGAAACATATATGTTGCGGGTGGACATACACAAGTTTAAGGTAAAGGGTTTGAGCAAAATCCTTTGGGCATCAAATGAGAAAAAGAAGGCAAGAGTGCCAATTATGATTTCTGACAAAGCCAAAGTAAAAATAGATATAATTAAAAAAGACAGGGAAGGTCATTACATGTAATGAATACTGGAGGGGATGTGGCAAAATTGGGACATTAATGCATTGCTGGTGGAGTCGTGAACTGATCCAACCATTCTGGCTGGCAATTTGGCACTATGCTCAAAGGGCTATAAAAGAATGCCTGCCCTTTGATCCAGCCATACCATTGTTGGGTTTGTACCCCAAAGAGATCGTAGATAAACAGACTTGTACGAAAATATTTATAGCTGCACTTTTTGTGGTAGCAAAAACCTGGAAAAGGAGGGTATGCACTTCAATTGGGGAATGGCTGAACAATTGTGGTATATGCTGGTGATGGAATACTATGGTGCTCAAAGGAATAATAAACTGGAGGAATTCCATGTGAACTGGAAAGACCTCCAGTAATTGATGCAGTCAGAAGAACTTTTTACACAGAGACTAATACACAGTGGTAAAATCAAATGTAATAGACTTCTGTACTAGCAGCAATGCAATGACCCAGGACAATTCTGAGAGATTTATGGAAAAGAATGCTACCTGCATTCAGAGGAACTACTACAGGAGTGGAAACAGAAGAAAAACAATTGCTTGAACACATGGGTTGAGGCAGAAATGTTTGGAGATGTAGACTCTAAACTACAACACCAATGCAACTATCAACAATTTGGAAATAGGTCTTGATCAATGGCATGTGTTAAAACCAGTGGAAATACACATCTGCCATTGGGGGGAGGGGAATTCTGGGGATGAAGTGGAAAGTAAGAGCATGAATTATGTAACCATGTTAACTTTTCAAAAAAATAAATATTAATAAATGTTTAAAAAAAGAGGAGTGAGAGATGCAGTGGAGGGGAAGTGATAAAATAAAGCATATTTAGAGGGTGATCTTAATATAATTTATTTTTTAATTTCTGTAAAGGAACAAAGACCATTAATCCTTTAGCTTACTATACTTTTTTCCTTACAGCACATACTGAGGTAAAATTGCTAAATCTCACCTGCCATAAGTCACTTCAATTGCCTTAACTGATTTTATGTGTGCTTTCTTTCCATGAATATTAGGATTATAGTTCTTTCCTGTCTGTCCCCTTTCATCTTATGTGTGAAGCTTTAAGTTTTCTTACTGTGATTTTGCTTGTTAAGAGAAAATACAGCTCTATTAACATGTATAATATAATCAGATTTAAGTATTCCACGAAATAATAAATTACTAAGTCAGTCAGTATGTGAATTCAAGCACAAAAGTATTGGAGAAAACTTTTGTAATGAAAAGAAAATACAGATTTCTCCATAAATTATTAATTCCTTGATAATACTAGTTTTTAAGAAAAACTTAGGGAATCAGAAATCATAAAAATGCATCTTTCTATAAAAAGAATAATAATTTAATGGACATTTCAGTTTACACTACAAAACAGACAAGAGCATCTCCTATTTTCAAAATATCTTGTCTAAGAGGCTTAAGAACCTAACTCTCAGCACATTTATTAGGTAAAAATTGCTTTAAATATAGAAGCTTACATTTTCATTAGTTTATACAATCTCATTACTATAATAGAAGAAAAATTTTAATGAAAATTATTACACTGTATTGAATCTAAGTGACTTGGATTACCAATGGTTGGAATAGAAATCTTTCTGATGATGCCTGACTCTTTTATGTTTTACAGGATGATTTTTGTCCTTTAATGGCTAGTATTATTTATAAAATAAATATGTAAATACCCTCAAAGTTTGGCGCCTTTTCTCTCTCTGGATCTTGGAAGCAGAGCTCGCTACCCTGGAGCGCTCTCTACCCTGAGACCCTGATCTCTCTCTTGATGCCTTTTCCCCTTTCTTTCTACCTCCTAGTTTCTTCCTAGATCTTCCCCTTTCTAATTAAAATAAAACCGAGCTATTCAAAACCCTAAAGTTGTTCTCTGATCATTTATCTGAGGGCTCTGGTCAATTTTCCCTGAGAGGGGCTGGGGGCTGCTACCTTCCTTTCCCTTCCTCTACCTTCTTCTCTCCTTTCTCCCATTCCATCCTACCTTCCTCCCTTCACTTTCACCTCCCACTCAAACCTGTTTGAAGGTGGCAGGGTAGAGTTGGCGAGTGGAAGAGTTCAGGTGCCTTGATTCTCTTTAAGAGGTTAAGACAATTTTGGCATTCATGTTTGAGAGAGAAAATTGGATAATTTCAGCCTTACTTCAGATTGATGAAGGGAGAATAAGACTTTTGGAAGAGGAGGTTATGGTAGTTTCCATTATGTATTCATCCTTCATCTTTCCTGGTTGGGAGTAAAAGGTGGAGGAAGAAGAAGCTTAGAGATGTATATTCTGCATGCTATACTAAAGATTTAAGGAAAATTCTTTATAGGTAAATTCTGGGTCTCTTTTTTGTTTATACTGAGTTACCTTAACTTCAATGAATAGTTTCTTTACACTATATTGTCTGGTGTATAGTCTCAGCTTAAGTTCCTCTGATTTCTCTTTTTCTACCTAGTTGGATGAATGGTTTTCTTGGCTATTTTCTTTTTTTTCCTATGTGTGCTTGTTATAATTTTTTTGGAGAAAAAATGTTATCTTTAACATGAAGCTAAGTTTCTCCTTTCCCTAATTATGAACAGTGACCAGAAGTTTAGCTTTAAACTGGAAATAGCTAAAATGGAAGCATATCCTCTGTAATACTAATATAAAGAAGAAGGCAAATATAATTTATCAGAAATCTTTTGGGAATCTTCATGTATAGGTATTGAAAAAATGCAGAACAGAGATTTACCACTGTGAAATACTTTGCATTGCGGGAAAGAGAGGAAATTATAGTTGAAGGACTCAGGACTACAGGATATCTTTTGATTACATGGTTATTTATTGCTCTCAAATTTTGGACAAAACAAATTTAATGATTCTTCTGGTAATTCAAGTGAAATTTCCCCATCTTGGGTACAAACTATTGTGGCTCTCAGGTTGCACAATAAATCTCTCCCTGGTAGGTTCATAGGGGAGATTGGCATTAGGAGAAATGAATGCAGTACAGACAAAGGATCTACTGACACCATTCTTGGTGACAGCTTCTTTACATTAAAAGGAGTATCCAAAATTCCTACAACATTCATTAAGCCTATTGAATTACAGTCTGAATCAGGTGCATTGATTAAAATCTATCTCAATGCCTCAATATCTAGTAAATAATCATAAATAGTATTTCCTGTTTTAAGCATTACATATGGTTCTGTGCTATTTGGGGGAGAATGTACTGGGATAATAGGTATACGTATCTCTGGGTCTGGAAATTCAAACTTTTCAGTATCTGATTCTACAGTCCTTTCTCCCCTATTACACCTTCATAAAGGACCATATGCCCCTATCTGGGATTCATCTCTGAGAATTATTTGCATTTTGATTTTGGGTACTGTGTGGGGGTGCCCCATTCCTAACAAACTACAACAATTCATTTATTTCATTCTGATTATTGTTTCTAGCATATTCATTTCCATTTCTAAAATTGCCTCTATTGTCATTATTATTATTGTATCTAAAATTATTCTTGCTGCTTCTAAAACTATTGTTGCCCCTAAAGTTAGCCCATTATTCCTGAAATTCCTAAAGATTTGGCTCCAGGATCTGCAGTGAAGCATTAGATGCCCTCTTTTCCCAACAGAGATAATAAGATTTTGCTTGGTTATTGTATTGCCTTTAATCAGTAAATCATCTCTGATTCTTAGATGCCCTGAAAGCATCTAACCCAATAGTTGTCTTTCCTTCTCAAGCTTATCCAGTTGGCTTTTTAATTGTCCTTATTTATTTTCTTAATTCTTCTACTAATTCTGTATTATATTCTTCATTTTTCTCATGATGACCTGAATAAACATACATTGCCATACATCTTAATTCATCCAAGTTCATCTCCATCCAGTTAAGACAATGAAGTTTGAAATAATTTTTACTACAGTGAAGCATTTCTTTACAAATTGTCACCTAAGATGATGAATGTCCCTTTCTCTAGAAATATCTAGGTCAATTACCATTTCCTCAACTCAATTTACCTATCCATGAATTTTGACTGATTCTCTATTATTTCTTGTCTTATCTTTTCAATTTTATTCCAGGTACCTGGGCTGTCTGAGCACACCCTTATTGGCTTTATAACTGTTTCTCTAGCCTTTAACAATCTCTTATAGTCTCCTTCATTGTTCATATCCCACCCTAGGTCTGTCTTTGGCTAATCTGCTGTAGCCCAGTCATCATTAATTATCCTAGTTACTTTTTCCATTTCTCTTTTAGTTAAAAGTTCATCCATTAAATATTCCAAGGCAATTCATGTTGGGTTCAATTGTTTGCATGTTTTTTCTATTTTTTATCACAACTATTGGTTCCTTCTCAAAGGAAGGAGTATCACATTTGAACCCTTTCATGTCAGCTAGAGTGAATGGCCTATGCTGCTTAATATATAGCAATTCATGATTTTAGTATTGATACTAATTTGAGAATATCCAATATAGTGAGCTACAGTATGCCACTAGCAATTGTTGGCCAAGGCAGGTGTTGGAGATTATAGGGAACATTTTCTGTTAGTATTTGAGTCATCATCTCAACTACCATGGTTCTTTATTTCTGTTTTCTATCACTGACTATTCTACAGAAGATTACAGGTTATTACAAATCCTTTTGGCTCACCAGGCTTTTCTGATTATTATTGATCTTAATGGTGTTATTAATTATTGATAGCTGATTGGTATTGCCCAGCTATTATAAGTAACTAAAGCTGGTATGGACCAAGTTGTAATAAGGAAAATTAATCTGGATTTGTATTGAATATTAATAACAAATGATAATGGCCAGTTATTATAATCAGCTAAAACTGGCAGATGTTAAACTGAATTTCAGGTGGTGGATAGATGGTCAAGAGCAGTTTAATCCAACATCACTTTATTTCTGGTTGAGTTAGGAAAAGGAAGAAGGAGAATAAAAAATTAAGAGTTAGGTATAGTATATAGAATCTATTACTCTTATTCTAATATCTAAATAAAACCCCCCAAATTAACTCTGCACAGTTTCTTCTTGTCCATTAAGATGGAACTACACTGAACTATGCTTACTGACAACAAAAAAGATAATTTCTCTATCTTATCCTAAGTAAAAATTAATTTTCTTACCATAATTTATTAAACTCAAAATATCATTTTCTCTTCACAGAGAAACTAAATGCAGCTCTTCTCTCTCACTCAACTCCAAAGATCCCACTGCTGTGTCAGTTCACACAGTCAGCTCTCTCTGACTCCCCCTTCAATTCTGCTCAAGAAAACCCCTCAAAGCTAGACCTTCTCACAGAGTGCTGAAAAGGAAAAAGCCCTCAGTCACTAGACCTTTGATCACAAATCATAGGTTTTCTTCTTCAACCTCCTTAATTATCTTCTATAACTCCAACAGTCACCAACTGTCAGAGTCAGAGCTCAGACCAGCCACTCCTGTTCCCTTTGACTGCCAGAGAACATGGAGAACCAACTGTCTGACCTCACTGGATTATATGCTCTTCTCTTACAGGGACAGAAAACTAGCTCTCTTTGTTCCACCCTCTTAAAGGGGACATTGTAAAAGTCACAAATCCTTTCTCTGACTTAAAACCTGCTCTTAATGAAACTAAATAAATCCTTATCACAACAATGCTTTCTTTATGAGGAAATGCGAATGGCAAAAATTTTGTTCCTAATATCATCTTTCCTGGTTGGAAGTAAAAGGTGAAGGAAGAAGAAGCTTAGAGATATCTCTTCTGTCTCCCTTAGAATAATCAATCACATTCCCATACATGTGAGAAAATAACCTTACTACATCCAAGACTCTGATGGTTTGCTATAGCTTTATTATAGTTATTATATTTTCCTATTTCTAAAACCCTCTTGGAGTACATTAACCATCCTAGACACTGACAGTAAAAGCAACCATAAATGTTATGTAGAGATGGATGCATGGAATCCCTGCAAAGATACAGGGACAGCCTCACCCAGAATTCCAGGGGACCCCCCTGGAGAACTTTGGGTCAGGGGAGTTGAGAAGAGTCGACAGTTGCTTTGTGGGGGTTGAAGTGAGCAGACACTCTGTTTACTGCTGTTGACTTGGGGGTTCACCTGAGTGACCATTGTGGCATAAGCCAGTGTGATTTCTACTCAGGGGTTAGCCTGTTTGTTAGAATTATCCTTATCTATATCAATATTATAATTATTTAGTGATTTAGTGAATTAGATATATAAATTATCTAACAAGAGAGCCAGTTCTGTTAGGTGCCTTCACCCCCTCCTGTGTGTAGTGGTGAAGGCACCTAATAGATCAGGGTCACCTCTTTATCCAAATACCTTTCATAACTCCTCTAGTTTTCCTTTTTACTGTTTAATATAAGCTTTACCTTCAAAATCTGTGCCTGGAGATTATTTGGGGAATACTCACAACTCAAGTCTGGTCATCTAGTTTGAATCCTGTCAGCTTCCAGTTTTAAGAAGATCATTTATCTCAGTCCTCCATAGTTAGATATCTAGCTTCTACTTATTCCTCTATCAGACCTGTGAGGAATATAAATTAAAGAAAGGGAACATCATTGGGATTCAGCCATAACAGAAACTTACCAGAAGAATCTTAGTCTCCATTTTCCAACTGAAGCACCAACTGCTTAGGAGGGGGGGGTTGAGATCTAGGAGTGTCTAACCCCCTCCTTTCTCACTGAAGCCTGTCAATCAGTGTCTGTGACTTGAAGGTTTACTGGCCCTGACACATTTATCTGCTTCTCCAAATTATCTGTTATTATCATCATAACAGTAAGCATATCTGTTTTAAAAACACACACATATATGTGAACATGCATATGTGTATCCAGGCATCCAGGCATTTTGGGAGAGAGAGAGAGAAGAAGGAGAAGAAGGAGAAGAAGGAGAAGGAGAAGGAGAAGGAGAAGGAGAAGGAGAAGGAGAAGGAGAAGGAGAAGGAGGAGGAGGAGGAGGAGGAGGAGGAGGAGGAGGAGGAGGAGGAGGAGGAGGAGGAGGAGAAGGAGGAGAAGAAGAAGAAGAAGAAGAAGAAGAAGAAGAAGAAGAAGAAGAAGAAGAAGAAGAAGAAGA
>NC_058130.1:465427901-465462291 GCF_016433145.1 Gracilinanus agilis | reverse complement strand
AGAAGAAGAAGAAGAAGAAGAAGAAGAAGAAAGAAGAAGAAGAAGAAGAAGGAAGAGGAGGAGAAGGAGGAGGAGGAGGAGGAGGAGAGAGAGAGAGAAGGAGGAGGAGAGAGAGAAGGAGAGAGAGGAGGAAATATGAGGAGAGGAGAGAAGAGAGGAGAGCATGGTGTTGGTGGAAAGGGGAAGAGAGACTAATATGAGGGAAAATATTTCAGGTCTCCATTTACTTTAACATTTTCCCACTCTTTTTTAAGGTTCATATATATGCTGATTGTATCACCAATGAGCATTTAAATCAGTGCAGGAATTAATTCATTTGATATTTGGCACCAAAGATTCCTAATATTGTCCATAATAGTAGTCTTGGTGAAAAAAAAGTAATATTTTTTGTGAAAATATAAAATATTTTGGAAAAAAGATATCTAACAACAATACACACATAATTTATATGATAAATAACATAGCTATGATGTCCTTCATTCATTCAGTAAGAAATAAGTGAATTGAATATGTTGTTTGCTTGCAACTGAGATTTTGAGAATGATTAAAATTACACTTTTTTAAAGTGTGACTGCTTGTGACAATATAACTTCAGCTTCGTATAACATCTGTTTGGGCATTGGGCAGTCTGCATTCTTCGCATATGCCCATCTTATCTCCTGCTTAGTGAACAAGAAGAGATACATTATGGATATGACCTTGACTACATATTATTTTTCAGCAGGACAGATGGCTGCATCCATCAACCAATAAACTCACTCGGGATATGCTTGTAATGAAAGACATTGCTGTATTTTATTAGTAAAATTTTTAGCCTGAAGAGGAGTCCGAGGCAAAGATTCTATAATTAGCAAATGAAGGTGTTAATCTGAGCACATGTGGATGAACATGTGGACAGCACAGATATGTTGGAGTTATATGAGGGTTTAAAATAAAGTATATCTTCATATATATTATAAAAATTGTGAAGAATTTCATCTCCATAACTTAGTTTAAAGTAACTCTACAGTCTTGTCTATTAGATGGTCATTCCAACGGTGGTCAATAAAATTCCTATGTATATAATGATTCCAATCTGTACTGTTTCATAAGCCCTCCAAACAAGGACCATCCTTTACACTAGAGAACATAGTTTTTAATCTTTTTTTAATATTCTGTTGTCATCAGGGCATTATTTAAGCTATTTATCTCATCTTTTAGTTTTATTACATCACCAACCTACTCACACATTAATAACCACACATTTAATAGATTACATATTTCATGAGATGTTTCAACCACAAATCATAATACAAATATGCTAGAGCCCACTTAAGGCCTCAAGGTATCTCCATTATAAGGAATCTATTAGGAATTCCCCATTCATGGAGAGTTTTTTTCCCTTTTCTGTACATATAACTTTAGCAAATCACACTGTTTGAAGAACATGAATCTAAAACTGAAAAATAATTTTTGATTGTTATTTTTTGAGGTCACTTATAATTTTAATTTTTCCAATACTATTGTATTATTATTTGAAATTATTTCAAATCACTGATAATTTTTGCTTTTAAAAGGTTCAGACTTTATATAATTCCTCCAGTAGATTCATAAATGCCAATTCTGCCATTGGATTTATCTTTTATAACCATGGACCAGCTACTTCTCTATATATGGCAAATTTCTGAAGTAATAAATAAAAAAAATACTTGGGAGGCTTATTACTAGATTTGTAAGTATTTATTAGTGTATTATTGTATGGATTGGCAGGGATAAATAGTGCTTTGAAATCCGTTTTTAATTAGTGTTTTGAAATCCTCTTTTAAATGGTGCACTTTATGCCTTTTACTAGTTAGCAGATATTGCCAAATAGAACATAGATTCCAACTCTGTGACTTTCTTTCTAGTTTATCAGGATGTGTCTGACATTCCAAGCCTCAAGGGAAGGGGGAGCCAAAGGAGCTAAACATGTTAGATGATATTATTACATTTTAGATGATATTATTACATTTTAGCTTGCAAGGATGGGAGGGAAGGAAACCCAAACAGAAGGACATAAAGGAGGACGAGAGAAGAACATCACAAAGCAGCTCTAGGCATCTTTGCACCCTTTCCTTACCTTTCTCCGCTTAGGGTTGGAATGCCCCTGTAATTCCAGGAGAGGAATATTCTGAGGGAGGATACATAATTCCAAAGAATGGGAGTAGGATAATCCTGCAGATATTCAATAAATCTAACAACCTGTGAGATAATGACAATGGATTGTCCCTTACAAGATCTATACAATAATTCAGGCAATAAATATTGAGGACTCAAATTAGAGTAGCTTATTTAGTAGGAAACAATGAGTAACATATTTTAGATATTGAAGACATCTTGGAATTAGAACATTCAATTTGGTGTCCTTATCCATTATTTATCATTTATTAATTATTTAAGACAGTTCTTTATATGTCTGAGAAAGAAAGCATTTATCATAGAAATATGTAGTAATTTTTTTCAGTTATGATCACTAAATATGTATTTCCCTCCATACTATTTTCCCCTGTTTATCCTTTTTAATTTACTTTCATTTTTCCCTCCTGAAAGTGTTTACTTTGGACTACCATCTTCTTCAATCAGCCCTCCCTTTTATCAGCCCCTTCCTTACCTTTCCCTTTCCCTTCCTAGTTCCCTACAGGATAAGATAGTTTTCTATATTTGATATAGTGTATTTTATTTCCTATGTGAGCCAATTACAATGAAAGTACAGTTCAAATATTGTCTACCACACCCTCATCTTCCCCTACACTGTAAAGACTCTCTTGCACCTTTTGTATATGAGATAATTTGCACTATTTTACTTATTCCTTCTCCCTTCTCCTAGTGTATCACTCTTTATCACTCACTAATGTTGTTTTAATTATCATCATGGTCATTCTTCTTTCTCAACCCTTCATTTTATCAGAGTCAACTGACATCTGTGTCCTCTTATCAATGTATACCCCTTCTAGTTTCCATAATAATAATATGCAATAGTTTTAATGAAGTCAAGCTGGCTCTTTGGAATGCTTTGTCATATTTCTAGATATTCACCATCTTTTACATTTTAATTCAAACCTCAAGCTCCAGACACTATATATTTTGCTCTCTTCCATTTTAGAAAATAAGAACAACATAAATTCTCTTTCAGACTTGTGATAAATTTACTATCTTCCACTCTCTGCTATGAGTAACTCATCATATCTACCAGTCTTTTCAGCACCCTGGGAATGAGATCAGCTGGTCTAAGTAACTTGATTTCAATAAGGATAACAGTGTTCTTTTATCTATGCTTCCATTTTTTGAAGCCATCTTCATTTTCTCCCTTTCATTCTAAAAATCATTCTCCTTTCCAGAGAAAAATAGAAGCCAAATAATAAAGGATATTTTTGACTTCTTTCTGCTATCAAACAATTCATTTCAAGGAGCAGGCTTCTGCCTTTAAGTATCTTTTTTTTTTAAATTTGTCTGAGAATAGTGTAAAAAGGAATGTTTTGTCCCATTTTTATGCTCTTAAATTTTCTGGACAAAATCTACCCATTCTTCACATTAGTACTGCTGTTCCAATTCTAATAAACTATTACAATGATGACAATAATAACACATTATAGAAACTCTCCTTTCTTAGGAGTTCTTAACTTGAGATTCATAGATTCTCAAGGTAGCTTTGGGCAGCTTTTAGTAAATCCATGAACTTGTATGGGGAAACAATATTTTCTTTTATTAACTTCTAACTGAAATGTAATACTTCTTTCAATAATTTTACATTTTTACTGATAGAATGTAATCATAAATTGTTTTATATTACAAAGGGTAGATGGTACAAATAATAAGAATGAATAATTATAATCATAATGAATTCAAAACACTTCATAGTCTTCCTTTGTTATCTACTCTTTCTTCACATCTTCCAGTCTTCTCTATGTCTATCTCAATTCTAACATAATTGATTCTTTCTCAGTAGCCTCTTTAAGCAATGGTCTCATTTTCTCTTTATCCATTTTCCTTTTCTTTGTGTCCTCAGAATTTTATTTTTTAAGACTCCTTAGCAATTCTGGACTCATTTTATCTGTAAAAATTTAGTCCATATGATCTTGTCCAATTGATAGTCTAATAGCACATAAATATCTGGTTCTGAAACAGTTGCTCTACTTGAAACAGCATATTTCATGTTTGTTGAGAGGCAAAAATTGATTTCTAAAAAATTTAAGATCTCTAGGTAATTCTGATTCTCCTACTGAATAAAGTATTCATACTGCAAATTTGGGAAGCTTCTGAGTATTTTGGGATCTTTGATTTGTAAATGAAGGATTGTCTAATTCAGGGATGGCAGACCTTTTCAAGACAGCATGACATGCCTCTCCCTCCATCAAGAGTCAGGTGTTCCCTGTCCCCACCCTTACCCCACACAGAGGAAGCACTCCCATTGGGATACTGGGCAGAGTGGTGGGTGTTGTGAAAATGTCATAAGGCATGATGGAAAGGGGGAAGGGAAGAGCTCTTCCTGAGTCCCTTTAACTTTCTAGTAATGAACTTCTAGGGTCAGATGAAATGCATGTCTACAAAGGGCTCCCTGAGTGCCATGTTTGGCATCTGTGCCATAAATTCACCATCAATGGTTTAATTCATATCAGTTTTCGTTCATTTGTTTCTCTTTTTTTTTCACCTTGTGCATGTTTTATATAGAAGCAATTATGTGTGAATGTTTCTTTCTGTAAACTTGGTTTATACAAACTCACTGAGACCTAGGTATAATTTCTCTACTTCCTCTCTACAATAGACACTAAGTGTATTTATATTGCCAATTTTTTTTCTTTTCTTTTACATTAAATTTTGGGAAATAACATATCTGTTTGCTTTTGAGTATTTGACTAAAAAAATACTTTGCCAACAATGGAAAGAATGTGACTTCGAATCAGAGGTTAAATCTTCAGGTCTTACAACTCACCTGTACCATTTAGTCCCAACTTGATATTGGCCAAATCACTCATTCTTTTTTCCCCCAATTTCCTCATCTGCAAATGTGGGGAAAGGAGGACTAGGTGCTCCCAGTAATAAAACAGTTATAAATCTATGTACTCTTTTATCTTTTTTGCTAAATCCAATTATCTTTTCTTCATTCTTTTTACACTGTCAACAACATTATCTCTTCCCCTAAATGTTCACTCCTCACTTGGCTTTCAAGATGTTATTATCTTAGTATACTTCCTAGATGTTTAACTGCTTGCCTTTAGTTACATTTGCTGGTACATATATGTCTTCTCCTAAAATTTTTTAGTTATACACAGTATTTTTCCTGGCATCCTCTTTTTTCTAAAGATATGTTTCGAATCTTATTTTAGGAATTCATCAATTCCTTTGGAATTAAATACCATCTCTACATTGATGAGTCCAAAATCTCTATCTGTCTACCTCTCCTTTGAATTCAGAAGTCACACTGCCAGCTGGGTATCTGAACTTGATATCCTTTCTATATCTCAAAGTCATTTTCAAAATTAACCTGTATGCCCTTCTCTTAAGTAATATTATATCTTGTTTCCTTTGAGGATAACATAAGCCTTCCAAAATTTCAGGTAGGAACCTTTGAAGTTATCTTTGTTGCTCTCATTATATAACTAATAAGTTGTCAAGTTTTGTCATTTGGATCAAAACAAATCATGCATTTAGAGCTAGAAAAGAATTTAGAAGTCATCATGTACACTGCTCTCATTTTATAGGTGAGGAAAATAAGGCTTAAAAAGTTAAATTATGCAGAAATTAACACAAGTGTTAAGTAGCAAGGCAGAGATTTGAACTCATAGATAAGAATCCCAATTTCAATGTTCTATCCACTATACCAAGATATCTACTATGTCCAAAATATTGTTCTAATTGCTCCCCACTATATATCTACTCTAATTTGGGTTCTCATCATCTCTTGTCTGAATTATTGGACTGGTCTTATAAGTGATGCTTTGCTGTCAATTTCTTATATTTATAATTAATATTCCACACAGCAGCCAAATTCCTAAGAAAAGAAATAGAACTTTGTTACTCATTGATCAAAAACTTATAGTCTATTCCTATAATCGCTAGGATAAAAAGCAATATATTTGCCCTAGCACTTAAAATTGGCCATAAGGTGAAGATTAATTTTGTATCCAGCCTTACTTAATGTCACTCTTCTTGTGATGTCTCAGCTAGAAATGTCTATTCCTAAAATTCAGTATTCTGTTTTCCTTCTTTGGGGCTTTGCAGAGGCTGCTCTTTATGCCACATTGACAAGAATACTGCAGTGGATTGCTGTTTCTTTCTCCAATAGATTAAGACAGAAGTTAAGTGATTTTTCTTGGGGGTCACCCATCAAGTAAATGCCTGAAGCTGGATTTGAACTATAGTCATTCTAATTTTTCAGCCCCAAACCCTATCTACTGAGATACCTTGCTGTCTTCAAGGCAAACAGAAGTTAAATGATTTACCCAGAGTCACATAGCTAGTAAGTTCCTGATGTTCGATTTAAACTAAAATTTGGACAACCTGCAGCTAGATGTATATCTACATCTACATCATCCTGAAGTAGAATGTTTTTGAGTTGCTGACCTACAAATGCAGACTAAGACATAAAAATGAATTTTAGTGAATATATCCTTGATTATAATTAAATGAACTGGCTTGTTTTGAGTAAGTTTACATTTGGTTCCTCCTATTCTGCAGGACTTTGCTGTGTACTTAGGAAGAGAGTTCTAGCATTACTCTCTTATTTCAAATGAAGCTCTTTTGCATATGTACCTGTCATCTGAGTTCCGTCTTTTGCATGTTTTTGTCTGGGATGCAGCATGAATGCATTATGATAGGTAAAATTCAAGAAAAATGCTGATTCATTTTTTCCCATTGTCAAGAGATTCTATTTATTTTTACATGTCAGCACATTTTTAATATTTGACATATAACAATCTATATTCTCTCTCTCCCTCTCACATCTCCCAGTTGTCCAAAAATGTATGTTTTATTCTCTGTCTTGAGTCTAATGCCTATGTTTCTGGAGGTTAATAGCATTTTTCCTAATCAGTCTTGAGGGTGATGATTTATCATTATGTTCACTAGGCAACATATATTTTTATATTGTATACTTTTTAAATGTTGTTTTGACATAAATTGTTTTTAGTTATAGTTGCTTCACTTTCCTCACAATTTGTCTAGCAAAGTCTTCTGGAGCTTCTTTGAGTCTGTCTCTTTCATTTATTATAGTTGAATAGTAAATTATAATTTTATTTACCCTAATAACTTCAGTTGTTTACAATTTGATAGATAACCACTTACTCTCTAGTTCTTTGTTACAATAAAAACAATTTCTAAAAATGTATTTTGTATACCTAGAACCTTTTCTGCTTTTAAAAAATCTCTTTCTGAATACAAATCAGAAAATAATTTCTTAATATATTCAATCAACTAATAAACATTTATTAAGCTGCTACTCTTTCCAAAGCACTGTGTTAAAAATATTTAAAAAAAGCAAATGGCAATCACTTCCCTCAAGGAACTCACAACTTCTCCATATATTATCATCAAACATATTTTTCTCTGTTCATCATATTGTGGAACCACTAAAATGTTGCTTATACTTGATAAAATTTAGGGGGGATATAAAATAAAGAACAATATGCTCATATCTATACTCAAACTTCATTTATTCTTTCTATGGAGTTGGATATCCCTTTTCATAATGAGTCATTTGAAGTTGTCCTGGATCCTTGTCTTTTTGGAAATAGTTAACACATTCACATGTGATCATCATATATTACTGTTGTTACTATAATCAGTTCTGCTTACTTCACTTTGTATCATTTCATAGAAATCTACAGTGTTTTGTTTTGTTTGGGGTTTTTTGGTCATCTTATTTCTCATTTCTTATGACACAATACTCTTCCATTGTCATTATTTACTAGGACTTTTTCAGCCATTCACCAATTGATAGACATCCCTTCAGCTTTCAGTTCTTTGCCACAAAAAACTATTATAAATATTTTAGAACATCTAGTCTCTTTTCCTTTTTCCTAGATCATTTTAGGAAATAAAACTAATAGTGGAATTACCGGATCAAAAGATGTACACAGTTTTGTAACTCTTTGAGTTTAATTTCAGATTTCCCTCCAAAATGGTTACGATAATTCACAGTTCCACCAAAAATGTCTTTACACATCTCCTAAACATTTGTTATTTTGACTTTTTATCATTTTAGCAAAGCTGATATATGAGAAGATATCTCAGAGTTATTTTGTTTGCATTTCTCTAAACAATAATAATTTAGAACATTTTCTCATACATTTATATATAGCTTTGATTTCTTCACCTAAAAACTGTTTTCATCTTTTGAGTACTTCTCAACTGGGAATTGACTCATATTCTTACATTGTAGCCCCAAGTAGTGAGATTAGGCCCCAATAAAATCACAGCCATAGTTTAGAAGTCAGAAACGTAGCTTCCCTACCAGCCAACATGAGAACTTCATCAATTCCTTCCTAAATACTAAATGTCCTGCCAAGCAATTACTGATGTAGGAATTCTATGAGAAACTCTGTTAGATAGTTACACATTGACATATTGTATTATCACCTGTAGAAAACTCTGTTTGGAACAACAGAGATAATCTAAATCCATTGTCTCTGCCTTATACATCATTACTAACCATTGTCTCTGCAAGAAGCTTAACGAATCCATTAGACTACATCATTTCCCCTATAAAGTATGTACTCCAAATCATTAAACTTTGTCACTGATCAGCAAGAGGATTCTCTCTATCTGTCAGTTTGACCCTCCTGTAATCCCAGAATCATTTCTCTCCTCCAGGTTTGTTGACCCACTGGCAATTTGTAGAGCTGGACTCTACATTACATATTCAATGAATTCCCCTACATATATTTGATATGCCATTTATCTGACAAAATGTCTATTAAAGATTTCTCAAATATATTGTTTTCCTTCTTATCTTGGAAAATTAGTTTTATTTGTACAAAAATTTTCAAATTTCATGTGTTCAAAATTACTCATTTTACAATGCTTTCTGCCCCTAATTTATTCATAAATTATTTTACTATCCATAAATCTTGTAGTTAGTATGTTCCCTGTTCTTCAAATCTGTTTATACTATCTCCCTTTAAACCTAGATCAGTGATTCCCAAAGTGGGTGCTACCGTCCCCTGGTGGGTGTTGCAGTGATACAGAGGAGCAGTGATGGCCACACTTTTTTTTTGTATTACATTATATTCTGAGTCCAATAAATAGTTTCATAATTTCCAGGGGATGCTAAGTAATCTTTTTCCTGGAAAGGGGGTAGTAGGCCAAAAAGTTTGGGAACTGCTGACCTAGATCATGTACTAATTTTGATCTTATCTTGGTAAGTGGTGAAATATATTTATCTATCTAATTTATTCAAGACCGCTTTCCTGTTTTCAAAAAAAAATTACTAAATAATGAATTCTTATTCCAAAAACTTGGATCTTTATCTTTTCTGCACACAAGGCTAACATAACCTTTTATGACTATTTGTTAAATATCTACTCTGATCCACTCATCTACTTTTCAATTTCTTATCCAGTATCAAATAGCTTTAATAATTAATTCATTATAATATAGCTGCAAATCTGGTACTGCTAAACCTCCTCAACATTTTTGTATTATTTCCTTTCATATTCTTTACCTTTTGTTTTTTTCCAAATAAAATTTCTTGTTATTCTATTGGCATACAATAAAATATATTTTGATAGTTTAATTGTAGTGTCATTGAATAATTAGATTACTTTAGGTAGGATTGTCCTTTTTAATTATATTTGCTGTGACCATGAACAATTAATACTTCTCTAATTATTTTACTTGTATAAAAACTGATTTAATAATTATGTTCATGAAATTTCTGACTTTGTTTTGGAAGATATACTCCTAGTTATTTTATTCTATTTAAGATTGATCTAAATGGATCATCATTTATTACAAAATATTGTTAGTGATATATAGAAATGCTGATGACTTCTGTGAATTTATTTTACATCTTACGTCTTTGCTAAAATTATTGATAGTTTCAATTAATTTTAGTTGACAAATTGGGATTTTATATATATATATATCTGTATATATATATATATATAATTCCATCTATGAAAAGCAATAGTTTTATTACAACTTTGTCTATTTTGAAACTTTCAACATCTTTTTCTTCTCTTATTGATATTACAAGAATTTCTAATAAAACAGCCAATAATATTGGTGATACTGGGAATTTTCATTTTATTCCTAATCTTACAGAGAATGCTTCTAATTTATTCCATAATAAATATTAGTTGCTGATGGGGGAATCATTCATGTTTATGCTTTTGAGTATTTATAGAAAGAGTATTATATGTCTTCAAAAGCCTTTTATATTAAATTATTTCTGCATACCTTGTATGGATCATGTTTGTCATAATGTTTAATTTTGGTAATATATTATTGCAGTCCACTGGATAATATTTTATTAAGAATTTTTGAATCCATATTTCATTATTGAAATTGGCCTATTATTTTCTTTATTTTTTTCTCTATCTGTTTTAGATAGTAGCATCATATTTGTTTCATAAAATGAGTTCCTTTGACCCTGATACTTTTTTCCTCAGGAAACTATCAAAAGATGGTTCAATTTATTTAATTATTTAATGCTATTATTTCCTCATCTGTTAGTCTAGGCAATTTATCTTTTTGTTTCATTTTATCCATTTCGCTTAGATTATTAAATCATTGGCATAAAGTTGGGCAAAATAACTCCTAATAACTCTTTTGTTTTCATCTTCATTAGTCATAGATTCTACCCTTTTCATTTCTGATGCTATCGATATAGTTTTCTTTTCTCCTTTTAAAATTGCATTAACCAAAAGTCTACCTGTTTTGTTGGGTTTTTTTATAAAGCTAACACAGCTTTATTTATAAATTCAATGTTTTTCTTAAATTTAATTTTGTTCATTTCAACTTTAATTTTTAGAATTTTCTTTTGGATTTAGTTAATTAATTAAAGTCTATGGCACACATGCCAAAAAAAGGAGTGCAGAGATCTCTCTGTGGATATGTCTCCAGTTCCCCACCAGAGTCCATTACTAGTAGAGCAAATGGACTTGGTGAAGAACTATTCTACTCCCCCTATTCCTGGACCTGCAGAAATTCTTCGCTCCACCTGCACTCCTACTCAGCAGTCTAATGGACCAATGTAATAAAAATGACAATCTGATCTAAATTAATCTACATATTAATTGCCATACCAATTGAATTGCACAACTTTTTTTACAAAAAATAAGAAAATAATAACAAAATTCACATGGAAGAAAAAGATAAAGGTTATAAAGGAATGCTTGAAAAAAAAAGTGAAAGAAAGTGACCTAGGAGTCACATATCTCAGAATGTATTACAAAAGAGCAATTATCAAAACAATCTGGATTTGGCTATGAAATAAATAGTAGATCAATGTAGTAAATATATAGAAGGAAAAGACCATATTTATTTAGTGTTTGACAAACCCATAGAACCAAGCTTTGGGAACAAGACATAACCATGTGATTGAGAAAACTGGAAAAGGTATGGCAGAGACAGGGTGTAGAACAAGATCTCACACACTATACTGAGATAAAGTCAAAAGAGATACTGACATATAACGTAATACATAAAACAAAACAGACATAAAAGTTACTACTATTAGCACATTAGAGGAACATAGAAGTCTACTTATGAAATCTATGGATCAAGGAAGAATTTATGACAAAACAAGAGGAAGAAAGCATTAATGTATACAAAATGGAAACTTTGATTATATTAAGATAAAATATATTGTGCACAAGCAAAACCAATGCAACCAAGATTAGAAGAAAAAGAAAAAATGGGGAGGGATTTTACAACAAGTATATCTAATAAAGCACTTAATTCTCAACTATTTAAAGAACTGAATTAAATTTGTAAGAATAAAATAATTCCCCAATTGATAAATGGTTGAAGGATATGAATAGGCCATTGTCAGGTAAAGAAATTAATACTAATATAAGCACATGATAAAGTGTTCTAAATTACTCTTGATTAGGGAAATGCTAATTAAGATAACCCTGAGGTTCCACCTCACACATTAACTAATATGAAAGAAAAGGAAAATAATAAATGGTAGAAGGAATGTGGAAAAATTGGGACACATGAAGTGCTAGTGTAGATGTGAACTGACTCAATCACTGTGTGGAGAATAATTTGGAACTCTGCCCAATGGGATTAAAGAGTATCTATACTCTTTGATCCAGCAATACTACTACTAGTTCTGCATCCCAAAGAGATTTTTAACAGGGTGGGGGGAAGACTTGCATGTACAAAAATATTTAATGCAAAAAATCTTTTATAGGTAGTGTTATAAAGAAGTAAGCAAATGTTGATAATGGGGAGGAATAAAGGGATAAATGGGATGGCTGAGGTAAGGGATGAATGGGTTGTATAAAGGAAGGTAAGGGAATGAATGGTAGTATATTAGGGGCTGCTCAAACAAGCTAATCACTGAGGCTGAGAGACAGAAGGTACTGGGAGGAAATAAGCTGGATCTTCAGACAGGGAAATTATCCCTATGATACAGGAGGAATTAGGCCAGTCAGAAATGTTTAGATCTGGCTGGAGGATTTTCTCTTGTTAATTTCTAAGGTCCCTTTAATGAAGGAGTCAAACGCTCCTCCCTGCCAGTGAAATTGATGTCTGCAGGAAGTCTGAGCTGGGTACTTCCTGCCGAAGATGGATGCCTAGCGGGGCAGCTGGGTAGCTCAGTGGATTGAGAGTCAGGCCTAGAGATGGGAGGTCCTAGGTTCAAATCCAGCCTCAGACACTTCCCAGCTGTGTGACCCAGGGCAAGTCACTTGACCCCCATTGCCCACCCTTACCACTCTTCCACCTAGGAGCCAATACACAGAAGTTAAGGGTTGAAGAAAAAAAAAGATGGATGCCTAGGTTTCTCTCAAGAAATAAAAGGAAAATAATTTTTTCCCTCTTCACCTTTTGCCTTAATATTCAATATAATCATTCACCAGAGGCTTTTGTGTAGACAACAAAGAGGATTTATTGATGTTAGAGATAAGCTAGGGAAAGAAGGTTTCAGGGTTTGTAGCTGCTGCTAGGGAGAAAGCTGGTATTGGGTAAAGGGTCACAGAGAAGGGGGTCAGACTGAGAGAGGCCAGCTCTCCCAGTCAGGAAGGTTTCATTGCCCTGAAGTAAAGGTATTATCAGATCACTAAATAAGGGGGTGGCTTATTCAGGATGTCCCACTTACCTACAGAAGCTAAACCCACAATGTCCAACCACCAATCTACCCTTCCTCCCAGGGCCCAAAGGGAAATTCAAGGAAATAATAGGGATGTAAATGGAGAGAGATCAGAGAAATCAAGCTAAGTCCAAATGCCTCAAAGACAAAAGGCACCAGGCAAAGGTGAAGCCAAACCTCAAAAAGCCAAAAAGCCAACAGGCAAAAGCCCCTCAGTTGGAGCTTCAGGATTATTTATAGAATCAGGCTCCATTCTAAACCTCCTAACTGCCAGGGCTGCTACAGTTGAATTTGCAAAAGCAAAAAGCTTCTGCAGCAACCCTGCATTACAGAAGCAAAGAATGGGAAACTGAAGGGATATCCATAATCCTGGGAATGGCTGTATGTGATATATTTGTATCTGATGGTTGTGATACATGATTGAAACTGAATACTATTGTGCTATAAGAAATAATGAGAAAGATTATTTAAGAAAAGTATGGAAAGACCTACATGATCTAATGCAAAGTGAAGTAAGCAGAACCAGGCCAACACTGTATATGGTAACAATTGTATTATCTGATTAATGTATATGAATGATCTAGCTATTACTAGAAATCAAGTGATCAAGAAAATTCTCATGGACTTATGATGAAAAATGTTATTGACCTCCAGAGAAAGAACTGATGGATTTTTAATGCAGACTGAGGATGCCTAGCTTTCATTTTATTTCTTCATTTATCCTTTGTTGAAGTTCTCATTCAAAAATGGGCTATTATGGAAAGATGTTTTACATAATAACATATGTAAAACCTCTCAGATTTCATGCTATCTCAGCAAGGCAAAAAGGAATGAGAGGTTGTGAATTTAGTTCAATTTTTTAAAATAAATATTAAATTTGTTTTTATGTAATTTGGGAAAAAATTTAATACTTAAAATAACAAGTTAATAAAATGTGTTTTTATATACATGTATTTTCCCTCTTTTATCCTGATCTGATAATAAGATACTAGTATTACCAATTCTTCTACTTTTCCTTCCCTTCTATGTAACATCTCTTTCATTCATTTCTCTTTTATATGAGATGATTACCCCAATTTTTCCTTCCCATCTAGTTCTATCTTATTTTTTAACTCATTATATTATATTCAATTCAAATTTGAAATATCCATCTATAAATGCTCCTTTAAAACTGCCAATTAATGACATAATTCTTAAAGCTTTAACATACCATTTTCCCATATGAGAAGTAAATATTTTAATGTTATTAAATGCTTCATAATTAGCCTTTGAAGTTATTTTCTTATGCTTCTCATTCTTTTACATCAAATTTTCTACTCAGTTCTGGTCTTTTCTTCAAGAATACTTGAGTCTTGTAAATCTTCAAATGATCATTTCTTTTCTTCTATAAAGACTGTCAGTTTTGCAGTGTAGATTATTCTTGATTATAAATCCAGTGTCTTTTCTCTTCAAAATGTTGTATTTTATGCCATTCATCATTTTAATGTAAAAATTGCTAAATCTTATGTTATCCTTTCTGGTGCTATTTCTTGAGCTCTATGGAGATCTTTGATCTCTTGGTTCTCTTAATTTCTATATTGTAGGAATACCATGCAATCTTCTCTCAGTCAGCTGCCCATGTAGTCAATTGGTTGAAGCTGAGGCTGTGGCTTATACAATTGTCTCTAGACCCTGCCATCATTTTATTTGGTCATTAGACAGGCATTCCAGCTACTTCTCAAGTTTTATCATATAGGGAAATTATTTCTCCCCAAATCTTAATGAGTTTTGCTACATTAAAGTTCACTCTGGAGGACTATTTTCAAACATTTCTGTGGAAATTTGGAGAGTGAGGTAACCTGTCCTTTTCTGCCATTCTTAGCATTCTCTTCTCCAAGAGAATCTTGGATTCCTGATTAAAGGGGAAACAGGTGGTTGACTCCAAATTCTCAGAGAGTGTATATACCAGTCTAGATTTCTATCTGTCTTCTCTCTTAAATGTTAATGGTGTAGGGGGCAGCTGGGTAGCTCAGTGGATTGAGAGTCAGGCCTAGAGATGGGAGGTCCTATGGTATAAACTGTGGAAATTTTCATTTTCAAACAATACACATTTGAATATTCATTAAATATTCATCAGCATAAAAGAAGTGACCCAAACTATAAACTCAAGGCTTAACTCATTTTCCATAAAATTGTAGTTCTACAAATAATACACAAATTGAATAACAAGAAACACACTTATCTAAACCAATAGCAAAGCAGAAAGTATATAGAGGAGAATATATGCCAGACAACATGGTTCATAGAACATCTCACAATTGAGCAGTATAACAGCTTCACCAAGGGAGATTGTCCCAGATCTCACCCTACAAAAAAATATTCCATAAAGTCTTTAGCTAGCGACAGGGACATAAATAAAATTTTTCATACTGACTTATTCTCGGAATCTTTTTCTACATTCAAATATCTGAAGACAGACTAGAATAATACATCTCTCTAGAACAGTGTTGGCAAACTTTTTCTGAAGTTTAGTACCCAGAGGGCAAATTCAATCTGTTTTTGAGTCTCCACCCACCCATCCAGCACCTCCCCCAGGTTACTGGAGGGAGATGATGGAAGAAGTGCTTGCTTTGGGTGGCTGGACACAGGAGTTGGTCATGCAAAATATATCCTTGTGTGCTTGGAAGAAAGGGATTGAACAGCTTCCCAAGTGCAAGCTCTGTCGTAATGTCACATCTTCATCAATGATGCTCTTGAACATTGATGCTAGAATAGCCCTAGATCTCTCTTCTTTCCTGGTTTTACCAACTTCTGAAATCCCTCACCAAGAAATGGGGAATTGAGTAATCTGTCTCTAGCAATAAGGAAAAATATTCATATAATTGGCACTTTGAAATGAGAGATAAATCAATATATTTTCCTTTTGAATATAGAATATTTAAATATTATTTAAATTTAATTCCATTATGTCAAAGGGCCAAAATATATTCTGAAAAAATGTATCATTGATTTAACCATTGATGACTGTGAGAAAACAAAATATATTGGTCAGAAATTTGCTGGAGGACAAATATATTAGGTGAGTATACCTGTGACAATTCAGTCACTAGTTTAAATACTCAAATAAATCTTAATATTTTTTTTAATTTCACAAACTTTATAAAAAACATGATGTGATATAACATGGATTTCTTTTATTATGGAGAAACCCAACTTTAAAATTCAAAATATATGCATTGCCTGTCTGATAATAAAAAAAGATTAAATTCAAAATTCAGAAGTCAGTGCATAATGAAATAATTAAAGAACAATCAACCTATATTTTAAAGAACAATTGCCCAAAATAAGTAGAGTAATAGTAAGATAACAAGCTTCACTTGAGGTATAAAAATCATCTGATGCTCAAATGATTTATATCTCTATTAAAATGTTATTGTTATTTTTAGTTAACTGTGAAAAACAAAAAAGAAAAATAAATCTGAAAGCAGCCAGCAGGATTTAATAAAAACAAATGTATAATAATTTCAAAAAGGGAAAGAGAAATAATGAATACACAAAGTAATAACCCAGAAGTACATTTTGATTCCTGGCAATATTTCAAACATATTAGATGAATAGTTAGTGAATACAGTGAAGCTGATAATTAGAAAGAACCAGCATGACTTCATCAATAAGAAGTCATGTCATAATAACCTAATTTTACTTTTTGACAAAGTAACTAGGCAAACAATTCAGTAGAATTCTGTAAGGAGGGTTTTGAGATTTTAGAGAAAACTTTTAAAAATGCAATGATATTCTTGTGAATATAATGGAGAGGTCTGGCCTAGATGCTTGCTAGTTGGATTGTAAATGGAAACTTGTTAATAATAGTTTCATATAAGTGAGGAAAGAAACCTCTTGTGAGGTACCTTACAGAAGCTTGCTTGTCTTTGTGTAATTTAACATTTTACTTAATTATTAGAATATAAATATTATGACTTTCAAATTTTCAAATGATTCAAACTATAGAGAAAATTGACATACACAATTATAATCACAATCCAAAAAGAATAAGAAATGTTTGGATTCTGGGTTGAATCTAGTAAACTGGAACTTAACTGAAAATAAAAATATAAATTCTTTTTTTAAATCTAAATGTATTTCTTTTTTAAATTTTATTAAAATAATTATGTACATACATGTAATTCTTAAAACAAAATTTTTGTTACTGAATATACATATGTATATACACAGGCATATATATTTAATATTTTATTGGTCTGGCTCATTTCACTCTGATAATTTTGTCTAGGTATTTTCTATTTTTCAATTATCCTACTCATCATTTCTCATGGTATAGTAGTATTCCATCACAATCATATGCCACAATCATTTAGCCATTCACCAACTAATGTGTATCCTTTCAGTTTTCAATCTCTAGACATCCCAATGGCAACAGCTATAAATATTTTAAAACACATAATTGTTTCCACTGATAACCTTAGGAAACAAGCCTAATGATGATTTTACTGGGTCAAAAGGCATACAATTTCATAACTTTTTGGGCATAATTACAAATTGTTCCTCAAAATGGTAGTTGGATCAGTTCACAGTTCCACCAACATTGTATGTGTTTCTATTTTTCTACATCCTCTGAAACATTTGTCACTTTTGTCCGTTTATCAATTTATCCAAATTATGTCTGAGTGGTTTTGATTTGCATTTCTCTAATCAATAATAATTCAGAGTATTTTCCCATATATTTGTATTTGATTTAGTTACAAATATGAACTTGGTTTCCAAAAAAATGAACTTGCTTTATATAAGATATGGAAGACATCAATAGTAAACAATTGTTTTGGTGGGAAAATGATATGAAGAAGTTATTAGATTCTCTAGTTAATTTAGTGTAGACTAAAAAAAGGAAATTCAAAATACAATTTAATACTCCATTAATGGAAGCATAATCTAAGTTAGTGATAGGCCTACTATATTCTGCCTGGCTATAATGACTATTATAATATTGTGTTGAGTATTACATAAGACATTTTAGAAATATCATTAATATGATGGAGAGCCAATAGAGATGAATATCAATCATGATTAAGGCCCATCAGTTCATTTCACATTAAATTTAGATGAAGAAAATTGGGTTATTTTTGATTTAGAACAGAAACCTACCAAAGACCTGATAAGGGTATTAAAATATTAAGAAGGCTATCCCTATAAAAGGGATTAATTAGACTTCTGATTAGTACTAGAAGTCGGGACAAGAATCAGTAGATAGATTTAACAAAAATGTACATTTTGGATGATGAAAGGGGGAGAATTCCTAAAATAAGAGCTATTTAAGAGTCAAGTGAGACATTTCAGGATAAAATCAGTTTCCTCTCACTGGAGGTTCTGAAGTAAAAGTTGAATAAGCACTTTTAGGGTATGGGGTGTAATAAGGGGATTTTCTGATATAATAAGGGAATATGCAGGATGTAATATGAGACTGAAGCTAGGGGTAAAAGCTGGTAGGAATAGAGAATAAGACAAGGCAAGGGACCCAAGGCTGGAGGTAATCAAGGGAATAGACTATGTAGTAGGGAAATCAAGACAATATAGTGGATGAGGAAGGTACAATGATAAAGGTTGGTAGTTGGGGTGGTAGGAGAAATAAGGGAATGTCTGAGTTTAGGAATATAACCCTGAGGTAACAAGGGTTGCAAGGGAGAGAATGAGTTAAACTAAGGCAGGCAACAGCATCAGGGAAATACAGTCTGGGAGCCAGATTAGAGACAAAACACTGAAGGGAAACAAACTGAGCCCTTCAAGTAAAAGGATACTTTACAGAGACAGGTTATAGCCAGCCAAGACAGCGTGAAACTGACCTGAGGCTTTAGTCAGTTTCACAGGAAGGGACTGGAAGGAAATATTGAAGTTACACTTCCTTCAAAATGGATACCCTCAGCTTCCCTCAAACTCCAGAGAGTATGTTATTCCTCTCTCTCTTCTCCCTCTCTTATTAATCAACTGAAGAAGTAGCCAAAACGGTTTGATTAAATACAAATGGGGTTTATTGTCTTCTAGGATGGATTGGCAGGGTAGAGGATACAAGGTAGCCCTAACAGCCACTTCAAGAAACTTCAGGTGGGGTAAGGGAGGCAGGAACGTGAGACTGAGAAAGGACCTGCCTTAACTCAGCTCTCAGGTGGTTTTGTAATCAATGGGGTTGGGAAAGTTGGATACAAATATTCAATAGATAATTTGTTGCAAGGGTAAGCCCTATTTGACTATTTAAAATATCAAGTTTAAACTAACACTGAACTACCCTCCTTTCAAACCCTCACAGGAATTCAGGCAGGGAAACTGAATGTGGGAATAAAGTAGGGTAGGGAGATTCAAAGGAATTAGCTAAATTAAGAAATCTCAAAAGAAAAGCTACAAAATATAGGCCAAGTTTCAATCTAAAGAAAAAGCTCAGATGGACCCTGGTTCTCTCCATGAGTTCCCAAGGACCAACTGTCAACTCTTTTCCCAAGATTCTAAACTCCTTAACTGACAGAAGAATTCTTCAAATCAGTTATGCTCCCTCTCTTCACCACAGGGGTAGGGAGAATTCTTATTCAGAAGTAAACTGGACTAATGGTCCAAAATTCTGTGATCAGTAACTAGTCTTTGCTGACTCTTTGGGAATTACTAAAAGGCATAAAATTTAGGTCATGAGTTCATAAAAGCTAAAAAACTCTGAAAAAGTCACAAGGTTTTTGAGCCTCATTTTCCTCATCTGCAAAATATAATAATCATATCATCACAAGTTATAAGAAATATATTTTGTAAACCTTAAAGATTTTTAAGGTTTAAGGTTTACAAATGTAGGTTACAATTTTAATGAAAAGTTTACAATTACAAATGCAGTTGCTGTTAATGCTCTTTTAATGCTCATTTACATTTTTTCTAACTTTTATTAAATTCATTTTATTTTTTGACACTTAGAAGCCTATTCACAAGAGAGAGTAAACTCCTTTATAGCTTGCCTTTTCTCCTTTCCCCATGAGTTCCTCTCTTCTGGCTCTTTATTTTTTTGGATATCAGCCCATTGTATTCTGCTTTCTTATGTATACCCTTTTACATTTCTCTGACTGTGGTAAAATTCTTAAATACAATAAGTACTTTAGATATCTGACATACTTTAAGCAAAAGTAAGTATTTCAAGTATCATAGATATCTTAAATATCAATTATAACATTCCCAGATATGAATGTATTCAATTCAAGTTACTAAAACATTTAACTTTTCACTTTACCATTTTTATGCTTCTCTTAAATGTCAGATTTTCTCATCAAACTTTCTTTTTCAGTTTTTTTCCACAAGGAAAGTCTGAAATTCCTTTCTTTAATTAAGTATCATTTTTTTACCAATAGGAATACTGAGAGGAGTATATTCAAGTGTGTTTGGTATGTAATTCTTGGTTGTAGTCCTAGATCTTTTGCATTTCAGATGATCATATACCATGTCTTCCAGTCTTTTAATATAGAAGCTACTAGTTCAGGAGTAGTCCTAACTGTGGTTCTCCAATATTTGCTTTCTTTCTATACACTTATATTACTTTTTCTTTGGCCTGGGAGTCCTGAATTTGTCTATAATAATCCTGGGGTATTTAATTTCAGTATTTCTTCCAGAATATGATTGGTGTGTTCTTTCTGTTTCTGTTTCCCCATCTTGTACAAAAATATCAAGGCAATTAACTGTGATAATTTCTTTTAATATGGTATCAAGACTCTTCTTTATAATCATGCTGTTCATGCATTCAGGTGATTCTAAGATTATCCCTTCTGGATCTATTTTCTAGGTCAATTGTATTTTAAGTTAAGTATTTCATATTTTATTCTATTTTTAATGCTTTTGATTTTGTCTTATTGCTTCCGGATATGGATTCATTAACTTCTATTTGCTGAATTCTAATTTTTAGGATGATTTTCATCCTTTAGTCTTTTTCTTCCCATTTTTATTTGACCACCCAAAACTTAAGAGGTGTTTTCTTCAGTATTTTTTCTTTGCTTCATTTTCCATTGTATTCATTAAGGAGTTGTTTTATTCAGTGTAGTTTTGTGACCACATTTTCTTCTGTCTTATTCAAGTTTTTAGGGACTTGCTTCTATCAGTGAATTTTCCTCAGCTGTTGAATTTTTGTCAATGCTCCTATTATTTGAAGTTTTAGCATCTTTTCTCATTTTGACAGAGTTCTTATGGTGACATACTTAGATTCAGCTCCCCAAGTTACAAATTCCATGGTTGTTTTATGAGCTGGACTAATATTCCAATATTTTTGCTTCCCTACCCCTGCCAAGTGGCCTCTTCTTTGCAGGTCCAATGCTCTGGGCTCTGCTGCTATAGGAACTCTGATGCTTCATTGCTTTAGGATATGTAGAAGTGTGTTGGTATCATCTCTGTTTTGCCTTTCTTAGCCTTGTGGAGTGTTCTGGGCTGGGACTGTCCACCACTCTGGTGCTTTCCTACCTCAGCCCAGAGTACTCATTCTTCTTACCTCAGAAGAATGTGTTCCTCCTGATTTCCTTTGTTTTGAGGTGATTCTTTTTCTCTTTTTGCATTTAAGTTGAGGTTTACTATGGTGAGAGTTTCTCTTACTCCATCATCTTAGCTCCCAGCATGTAACTCTGTCTTACTATTTTAAAAACCAGAAGTTGATCATTGTAATGGAAGTAAGCAAGTAATAACTAGCTCATATAAGTGATTTTCTTTACTAACTTGTTGGCAAAACTTATGTAACCACACACATACACACACACAAAGACACACACACAGAGACAATGAGAAAGAAATAATTGCAGATAGAAAGGAAAAGGAAGGAAGGAAAGAAGGAAGGAAGGAAGCAAGGAAGGAAGGAAAGGAGGGCGGGAGAGAGGGAGGAAGGATGCAAAGAAGTGAGGAAGCGAGGAAGCAAGGAAGCAAGGAAGGAAGCAAGGAAAGGAATAATTTCAATGTTGGTCAGATTCATAAATGTATTTTCATTCTACATATTAGTATATTATTCTGTGAAAAGGTTGACATTATTCATATCTCTGCAATAATGACTGTGCATTTAATTGTGTAAGTACATCAGAGTGCTATGTTTTTAGAATTATTTATTTTTACAATATTATTATGAAAGTATGTATTTTACATTTGGTTCTGTCAGTCTCTACATAATTTCAAATTAGATTTTTATACATTTTTGAAACCACTTTTTAAAATTTCTTATATTACTAGAGTATTCCAATATTGCTGTATACCACAAAATTTTTCAGTCACTCTCTGATCATATTTCTATAGTTTCAATTTTTTTTAAGGATTTTTCTCATAATACCTTTCTTCAGGAAAGATGGATCAAGAGCTCTAAATCCTTGTAGCAATGTAGACAATGCTTTACTAAATGGATTTTGTTCTGAGTAAAAACCTCTGGCAAACACCCTTTATTGACTGCCCTCCTCCAAAAAAATTAAACATTCAGGCTACCTCCTTATAAGAATTAATATCAATATTGCAGAGGGTTATTGTAAGCATTGTTATTAATATTATTTTACTTTGAATCATTTCTAATTCTGTTTAAAAATGGTAAAAGTATACTTTATATAAGGTTTTAACATAAATACTCAGTATAGAATGAAGAAAGAAGCTAAGTAAAATGGGGCTATGGTCCATGATCTCATTGTCAACAATTCCACCTCATGCCCTAGTTGATTTCAGAACAAGGACACTGACCAAAATAATCACTGTAAGCTTGAGAATATTAATATCCATAAGTCCTAAAATCATGAATGAATTATGGCCCTCCTAGTTGATGAAGATTAAAAATACACTTGAAAATATGGAGATATATTCTTAGCTCCAGAATATAAGACTATTATCAGCAAATATCTGTAGCATTTCAGGAGAGTCAACTAAATAGGTCTAGCACTTGGAAGATAAAAGCTTTTTAGCTCAGACTCAGTCAGTTGCTATTAAGTTCAGCATGAAATATATATCATAAATTTACTATAGTGTATGTTTAAACATTGTTCTTGGCTTTATGATTAAAATCATAAGGATTCAGTCACTGTTGTCATGCAGTTTATAATCAAATGGAGGTGCAGTGTATGTAATTGTGAATGGAGCTAGTGCACTATAATGAATTGTTCCATAAGTAATCCATCACACAGGATATTCCAGTCTGAAGCCTGCTGTCAGTGAATAACATTCATAGTGCATAAGACTCTGTTTCCCTTGAACATTGACTTTATAGCCTTGATCATATATGATTGTCAAGAATTCCTTTTTAACCTTAACTAGTTCCTACACCAGCTATCTCTCCTTGTCTGTGTGAAAGTTATTTGCAAACTCTAAATGCCCTAAACATTAAAGGAATATGGAGGGGAAAAGACTTCCTGAAGAAAAATAAGTCTGAGTTGGATTTCAAAAGAGGGAAGGGACTTAAACAAGTGAGAGAAAGAATAGATGAATGCATTTTATTATGTATTTGGTGAGAAGAAATATATATATATATGTATATATATAATATGTCAGATTCACAACTATGTTTTTCCTTCTTATATCAGTCTATTGTTCTGTCAAAGACTGACAGTGTTTATTCCTTTGTAAAAAAGGTTGTTCATTTAATTATATTAGCACATTATAGTGCCTATTTTTTGTTTGTTTTTCAGAATTATTCATTTTTACAATATTCTTCTGACAGAATAAGTTGTTCATTTGATTCTGCTCATCTCATTCTGAATTATTTCAAACAAGTATTTTATATACATTTGAAACTATATTTTTCTTAATTTCTTACAGTTCAAGAGAATCCTAGTATAATTATATACCACAATATCCTCAGTTATTCTCCAATTGTGCTTTCTTAGTTTCTGCATCCTTTTTATTTTTTGGAGCTGTTTTTTTTTCATCATGCCTTTTTTCAGGAAAGATGAGGAGAGAGCTCCAAATCTTTGGAACATATCAACAATTTAGACAATGTGTGTTCATTTGTATGTGTATAAAATAGCTCTAAGTAATGAAGACAAATTACTAATAAAATTATTATAAAATAAAATATTTTTTCTTACAAAAATATATATGATTAAGTATTCGCCATCCTTTTAAGTATATTACTGATTTTGTTGCTTATTCTCCTATACCCATTCCCCAAAACAATTTATCAGAATTTCTCCTTTCTTATTATCTCTTTTGACTATCTTATTTGTTTTGAATATCTTATTTTATGTAAACTTATATTTTCTTATTATCTCACTTGCCCTTTCAAATTATATAGAGGTTAGTACATGTATTTTAGTAGATATAATGCTAGACTTGAAATCAGGAAAAATTAAATTCAAATTCTTCCCTAGACCCTTGCTGTGTAACCCTGAAAATGTCACTGAAAGAATGATTCTCAAGTTCCACATGGACTGAAAAATAGGACCTCCCTTCTAAAGCTGTTGTGAAGATCAAATAATAATACATTTGAAAAGATCTTTGCTTTAAGGAATTATGGAAAAATGTTGTCTCTCTTTCTCTCTATCTGTCTATATTTCTGTCCAATCATTAATTTGTTAGTTCATTTATGTACTTGCTTTTCTTCCCTATGAGATTTGGGGGACAACAAGGTCTATGTTACAATAATCTTTGCATGCACAATATGAAGGATAATCCTTAAATGTAGCAGATTATTAAATGATTGTTGCTTTTGTTGATATTCACTTGACTTATTTCAGAATACAATGAACAATATTAGACTAATTCTATTCAATTATTCACTCAATCTCTTTGGACATACCTTGCCTAGCAATAGCCTCAAGATGGATTAGCAATGAAACCCTTCCAAAACTTTCCACAGATATTGGAAGCAAAAATGGGAATCCTTTATATTGTGTAAATTGAATTAGTTCATCTTCATTCATTGTTAGACTCTAGCCATCAGAAATAATGTCACCTCACCCAACCATGGGGAGGGGAAGATTAGCTACCCACATGTGACAATAAGTAGCAAATCAAGAATAAGGGACTTCCATTTGTCCACTTGAAATTGGAGGTGGATGCAGGAAATAATGAAAGATGCTATCTTTCAAATATGATGGTAACTTCCTGTGGAGGCAGTTGGCACTTTGAACTTGGTGTTCAAGGATCTCTGCTGAGACCTCAGGCAGCTTCTCTCTGAATTGTCATGTGGGTAAGTTAGGCTGACTTCCTTTCACCTCCCTTGGTGTTTCTAGAGTCTCTACCCTCAAGGAGGCTTCTTTGCCTCTCTAATTGTCAAAGGTTTGAGGCTAGTAGCCTTGTTTAATTAACCTCTAAGTCCTAATCCAGGCTGGACCTCTGATACAGCCAGAGTTCCTCTCTCTCTAATTCCCTACCTTCAACCTTCCTAATTGTAAATAAACTTCTATAAAAGGCACCCTGACTTGGGTCTATTTTTAAATATGGAATCAAGATAATCCGATTGATTCCTGGTGACCATACCTTAAATAAATATCTAAATTCCCCTCTTACAATATTAGGATCATTCCCTAACTTATTTCCCTCCATTATTTTCAAATTCAACTTTCTCATAATCACTTATTGCTATTAAAATATTGATCTACTTCAATCACGGATAGGCCAGGAAGTCCAACTTTCTAAAGCCTCTTTGCAAGAGAAGCATTTATGGATAAAAATTTTAATTGTTAAAATAAGAGAAATGTGGGTGAATTTTAAGGCTAAGAGTTCTTGAAAGAACCAATGAGGTATATTCTGAGGGAAAATAAACAAATATGCAAATAGATGAGATGGGATCTACAGGATAAATTTTGGCTATTCTTAATTAAAGATGAACAAATGAATGAAATTAGTCAATAAGCTTTCATTTTCTAGCTACTATTTTACATGGCATATATTAAGTCCTGGGTATAAAAAAAATGAGGTAAAAATAGCTCCTGCCTTCAAGAAGATAAAAATAAGATGGCAAAGACAACATATGAACAGATATATTCAAAGCAAACTATTTGTAGGACAAATAGGATATGATAAATAGAGGGATAACATTGAAATTAAGAGTGATTAAAGATTTCATATAGATGAGATTTTTCTTAGTATTTAAAGAAAGCCAGAGAAGTCAATAATAGGAACAGAAGAAGAAGGGCCTTCCAGGCATAAAGGACTACCAAATGCATGGAACTGAGAAATGGAATGTCTTTTTCCTGTAGCAGTCAAGAAAACTGAAAAAGTAGACAAGGGCTAGGTTATTAAGGGCTTTAAAAGTCAAAGACAATATTATATTTTTGGTCCTGAGATAATAATAAGCCAATGGAATTTATTGAGTATGTGTGTAGAAAATCAAATTATTTGATTTAGAAAAATCAAATTATTTGTTGAATAGAAGAGGAAGAGCTAGAATGGTATATATATATATATATATATATATATATATATACATATTCATATGTATATATATGTTTATGTGTGTGTATGTATATATATATATATATGTATATGCAAGTGTGTACTGAAGATTCAATTGACATGTAATTTTACAGGAACACATTTGCGGCTTAAAGCAAAGTGTAACATAATGTGATAGCAGACAGAAAAAATATTTTCTCATTAAATTTTGTTTTTACTAATGCTAAATTCTTTCTTTCTTTCTTTTGAAAGAAACTGCAAACTAAAGTAGAGGCAGCTGGGCTAGCTCAGTGGATTGCGAGCCAGGCCTAGAGACGAAAGGTCCTAAGTTCAAATCCGGGCTCAGACACTTCCCAGCTGGGTGACCCTGAGCGACCCATTGCCTACTGGTTGTGGCCCTATGCTCCTAGAATGGAGTCCCAGGATAAAAAAAATGCTAAATTTCTTAAAGGTATACTTTTCATTCAAATCTTATGAAAAAGTAAATCATATTATTTCACTTTGAACTATATGGCTTATAATTTGTAGTATCCAGAAGATATTTCTTTGAGCTGAACAGATATGTCTGAAAGAAATAAAATACTTTACAGAAAAATAATCATTGATTTACCTTTAAAAAGAGAGAAAGATAACTTTAGATAGATATTTAGATAAATACATGTATACATATTTCCATACATATATCTATACATTTACATGCATAAAAACATGCAAAAAAATTAAGGATGCAGAAGGTGCTGATAACAATGATACATTTCTGGACATCATCAATTATGGAATTTGTCTTGCTTCCCAATCTACATTTGCATATTTAAAAATTGATATGTTTTAATTAAAATATTAAATTAAATCCAATTGAAAGTACAACTTCTATCAAATAGGAGCTTATATTCCAATGGGAGAAAACAATAAATTCAAATGAGTAAGAAATAGGAGGAGAAAAGATATTCTTGTCAGGATGGAAAAAGTCATTAATCTGGAATGGAGCTGAAAAAGAAATAATCATGAATGGCTTCAAAATTTCATGAAATACTAGTCTTTGCCCTAAACTTGCCATTTAGAGGCAAAGACTTTAGAGAAGAAGATATGTAAAGGGTGAAATGGTTGCTAGTGAGCAAGAAGGTTAGGGAGGACAAAAAAAAGAAAGGGAAAGACAAAAGGGATGGTGAGGTGGGTAAAAATGAAACAAAAAATATTTATAAACAGGAGAAGTTTGAATAAAGGTTTAATGAGAAAATAAGATAGAGGGGAAACACACAGTTAGTAATCATTACTATAAATGTGAATGGAATGAATTGACCCACAAAATAAAAGAGGATGATAGAGTGGATTGAAAGTCAGACTCTATCAAATATGTTGTCTACAAGAAACTAATTTCAACCAGGGAAACACACACTGAATAAAGGTAAGAGATTGGAGCAAAATCTACTATTCTTCAGCTGAAGTTATAAAAGCAGAGGTAGCAATTATGATCTTATACTAAACAAAATTGGAAATTGAACTAATTAAAAGAGATAAGGAAGAAAATTATATATTGATAAAAGGAAATATAGGCAAAAAAGCAATGTCAATATCAAACATATATGTAACAAATGGCATAACATTCAAATTCTTAAGAGAGAAATTATAGGAATTACAGGAAGATACAGAAAATAAAACTATATTAGTTGGAGATATTAAATTTCCCCTATCAGAATTAGGTAAATCTAATTTAAAAATAAACAAGAAAGAAGTTAAGGAAGTGAAAAGAATTTTACTAAATTTTAGATTTGATAGACATCTAGAGATAGAAATATACCTCATCAGTACACAACTTCACAAAAAATTGATCATATAACAGGACATAAAAAGCTCCTTAACGTGCAGAAAGGCATAAATATTAAAGGCATCCTTTTCAGAACACAATTCTATCAGAATTACACTTAACAAAAGGTTGGAGAAAACAGACCTTGCCTTGAGGAATAACATATCCCATGGCTATTAATCCTTTAATGTAGAAGCAAATATGTCATTGGTAGTCGTGAATAATGTTCCATTATATCTGAATTTCCTTTTTCTGGCTATTTGTATTGATTCCTCCTTGGTTTGAGATTTCTGGAATTTTGATATAATTTATTGAATTTTTAAGTTTGTGTTTCTTTCAAGTGATCTGTTTATTCATTCAATTTATCTTTTCTCCTTTCATTCAAGAATATCAGACAAGTTTTCCTTGATAATTTCTTACAATAGGATGTCCATGTTCTTTTTTTTAAACATGATTTCCAGGAATGAAATGATTCTTAATTGTTTTTTTTTCTAGATCTATTTTCCATGTCAGTTATTCCAGTGAAATATTTTCAGATTCCTATTTTTTCATTCTTTTGAATTTGTTTTATTGTTTTTTTCTGTTTTATGAAGTCATCAGTATTCATTTGTCCACAACTAATTTTTATGGATCCATTTTCTTCTGAGGTTTTGTACATTGAAACAATTAAAAATGATAAAGGCTGATATTATGAGGGAAAATAATATTTTAATTACCATGGCCATATTGATAAAAAAAAAACATATGTAAGACCACACGCCTGGTAAAAGCTCTTCAAAGTTACCGCCAGTGCCCATCCTTGCTACATAGCCAAAAGAGACCATCTCAAGCCTGCCCTCTGAATTTAAGCTGCCCTATACCTTGGTTCCCATTGTCAGGAACTGGAAACCCATTGGATCACGGAGAATGTAGTTTCAAAGTCCCCCACATGTCCACAGGAAGTTTGTAAGATACTACATATCTTGAGGCTCAATATTTCCAAATAGAACCCCAAATGATTTTAACTAACACAACATCCCTTTTTAAAGAGTGATTTTTACTTTTGCTGCTGTAGATTTCATTTTCATGGAACTGTGTTCACTACATTTTTGTTCTAAGCTATTGATTTTTTCTATAACTTTCTTTTCTAATTTTTCTTCTGTCTCTTTTTAAAAATACTTTTGTAGCTCTTCCAGGAGATCATTTGGGTTTAATATCTTTCAAAGTTTCCTTTGAGATTCCACACATTTTGATATTTGTATTACTATCCTTTTCTGAAGTTTCATTTTGGGCATCTCTATGGTGTAAATATTTTTTTAGCATTGGATTCCATCTTTTACTCATTCTGGGGTTACTTTTCTCCTTGATTTTACACTATATGCTTAAGTTTAGTTCTATTTCTGGGGTGGAGGGATTACTGTACTGTTCTTGTACTAGTCTTAGGGACAGCTCAGCTATCTTGGTCCCCAGGCTGAGAATTCAGCAGAGGTGACTTAGTTGATCTATTCTGTCAGGTTTGTAGCTCTTCATTTCAAATGTCATTTGTTCTGGATTGAACTTGGTTCTGTCCAATCTTTCTGAGCCTGGACCTTGTTAATTGGAGCTCATCCCACTACTTCCCACTCTGGGTCACAACTGGCTTCTGGGCTTCTTACCTCTCATTGCCACCTATTTTATATTGACTTGTTTTGTCTTTCTGAGTTGTTCTAGGACAGAGCAGCTCTTTCTCAGCCTCCCAGCTACTTTTTTGCTTCTCTACAATTCATTTTGGGGATCTTTTTTAGACATTTGCAGGATATCTTATGGGGAAATCCAGGGGATTTAACTTAAATATTATATGTGGGTTCAGAAGGGTGATCAGGACACAGGAATGGAAAATAGGTGGGACCAAGCAAGTTAGGGAAACTGTTAGTGAAATGACTATTGACAGAAGTGACAGTTAGGCCTAACTGTCACCCTGCCCCCACCTATATAAAGGGCCTGTGGAAACTAGGAAGCAAAAGACAAGAGGGCTTGTAAATAAATTTAATTAAGGGAACTATTATCTAAAGCAGTGGTTCCCAAACTATTTTGGCCTACTGCACCCTTTCCAGAACAAATGTTACTTAGCACCCCCTGTCACATACTATCACCACCCCCTTACAGTTATGCACTGCCCCCAAATGCACCTGTGGCCATCACCACCCCCCGGATCACTGCAGAACCCACCAAAGGGTTGTGGTGCCCACTTTGGGAATCACTGGTCTAAAGGATGGGAATGGGGTTTCTATACTTCCAGACTGTGGACAAAGTACAGGGTCAGAGGAGGGACTTATCTACCCTGAATTGAGACCTAAAGTAAGACAGGGCCCAAAGAATAGCAGGACTGAAGTGGGTATCCTCACAGCAAAGTCCTGACATACTCCAGCAATGTTGCAGCTTTTCCAGGACCACTATCTGTACTTCTTCAAGTGGGTAGACTCTGGGAGCTAACCCAGCCCAAGTTAACCTGCAATTCAGGTTGGCATTAATATTCTCTACCAAAATCTCCCACAGGTAGATGACAGTCTTCCTTCTGGATATCAAGACATCTGGGTGCAAACTCCACTTCCTCTGAGATCTCTCAGGATTAGTTACAACTTGTCTCAAACGCCATGGAGTCTGTCTCAGACAGAGAAGCCACACTTCCTGCTTCCCCATTCCATTTAGAATTCTCCAGCCCTTCCTGCTAGGTCTCCTAAATAATAATTTAGTAAACTTCCTCACAACAGGTGATTGGCAGATTCTGAGTATTTCTCAATCTACCATATTGGCAACTGCAAGCTAAATATCTAATAAGCATTTTACCAAGCGTTTTTCTTTAAGGACTGGAAATGTGTGTATGTGTCTCTAGGTGTGTGTGTGTGTGTGTGTGTGTGTGTGTGTGTGTGTGTGTGTGTGTGTGTGTGTGTGTCTGCATCTNTGTGTGTGTGTGTGTGTGTGTGTGTGTGTGTGTGTGTGTGTGTGTGTATCTGTGTCTGCATCTGTGGGGGTGGTGAGCAGGTGTTAAGAAGGAATGGTAATGAATATTGGCAAAATATCTATTATCTTCATCATTATAGCTACCATTAACATAGAACTTGGCAGGAGTGCTGCTAAGAGAGGCAGAAGACATTGGAACCAGCTCACTGCAGTGAGGCTCAGGGGAAAACCTCAGATGGAGGAGAAGGCATGGACCAAATTACAGGCTCTGGGCAGCCAACTAGGACCACAACTGCTTGACCTTGAAAACAGCTAGACCAGAGACACCAGAAGGCTGGGGACCATAGTCATGGGGCACAGGCATGAGGCTGAAAGGGGCCACAGATAGCAGAGGAATAGCAGACAGTGGAAGCCAGGAGACTTGCAAAGAAACCTCAGGCAAAAACTGCTCCTTAGTTCCATACAAAGACAGTCTGCCTGCCTTACTCAGACTTCTGGCTGAGAAAGCATAATGATGCCAAGCAAGGCTCAAGAAATAACCACAAAAGAAAAGACCAAGAAAAAAGCTCTAACACTTGATAACTTCTACACAAAAAAAACAGAAAATAGAGGAGGTGAAACAATTAAAGACAGTCAAACCTTCCCCAAAATATGAAAATTGGTCACAAGCTCTTAAAGATTTCAAGTATGAGATCATGAGAAAGATGGAAGAGATCTGCCAAAAAAAATAACAGCATGAAGGCAGAATTTCATAAATGGAAATGGAGGTTCAGAAATCAAATGAAATGATGAGCAAATTGAAGATCAGATGGAAGCCAAGAAAAGCTAGATAGAATGATTGAAAAGGAAAACCAAAAGATTATAGCCAAAAAACAGCTTTTAAAGGCAAGAATTGGTCAAGGAGAATCCAATGATTTCACAAGACAGCAAGAATTAATAAAGCAAAATCAAAAGACTGAAAAAATAGAAGGAAACACAAAATATCTAAATGAGAAAATAATAGATCAATAAAACAGGTCTAGAAGAGACAACTTGAGAATTAATGGTCTTTCGGAAAAATCAGAGACAAATTAAAATCTAGGTATCATACAACAAGAAATTATCCAAGAAAACTATACCAATGTCCTTGAACAAGAGGGCAAAATAGACATTGAAAGAGTCCATAGAACACACTCTACACTAAATCCTCAGAAGACAACACCAGGAATGTAATAGCCATATTCAAAAGCTTCCAAGTTAAAGGAGAAAATATTCCAAGAAGCCAGAAAGAGATATTTCAGATATCAAGGAAAAGCAATCAGGATTACACAGGATCTGGCAGCCTCCCCACTACAAGACATCAAGGCTTGGAACATGATATTCAGAATGGCAAAAGAATTCTGTCTACAACCAAGGATCAGGTACCCATCAAAAATGACTATATACATTCAGGGGAAAGTAAGGGCATTAAACAAGATAGAAGATTTTCAAGTATTTGCACAGAAAGGACCAGGACTAAATGGAAAGTTTGATATCCAACCACAAAAATCAAGAGAAACATGAAAAGGTAAATAAGAGAGGGGAAAGAAAAAAAAACCTCTTATCTTTAAATTGCCTTCTTCAAGGGCTTCAATAAGATCAAATTATATGTATTCCTTTGGGGAGAAATATTATGTGTAATTCTAAAAAAATGTACTCACTATTATAGTAATTAGAAGATTTAGCCATAAGTCTCTCCTTATGAGAGTCATTGGCAGCTCTGGGGCCAGTTCCTGAGAGCAGCAAGACTTAGGACCCCATTAAGCCAAAAAAACGCAGGCAAAATCTGAGCGTGGGAGCAGGACGCAGGGTGAAGAGTGCAGGCTGAGAGCGCAGGCACTACAGAGGCGTGGGTGGAGGCAGACACAGCCAGGAACTAAAGCCTAAGTGGGGAACCAGTGTGGACGGGTATACGACTGTGGAAGCAGCGCCCTGAGACTTGTAAAGAAACCTCAAGCAGAGGATCAAGCAAGGGGGTCCACCAGGGGGCTTGACCTTGGAAAAAACCAGAACTCAGACCTCAGGAGCCAATAGATCCCGGACAGACACTGAGCGCGAGGATAAATCTGAGAGGCTGCTGGGGTAACAATTGCTACTCAGTCTCAGGAAGTTCAGAAGAGAAAGAAAAACAACAAGAAAAAGAAGTCTTTAACACTCGACAGCTTTTACACAGAGAAAATCCAGACAACCTAGCAAACAGAGGAGGAGAACAAACAAGCATCTGGACCCTCCTCAAATAAGGAAAACTCCTCACAAGCTATGGAAGAGTTCAAAACTGAGATTTTGAGGAAAATGGAAGAGATCTGGCAAGAAAATAACTGTTTAAAAGGTAGAATCATGCAATTGGAAAGTGAAGCTCAGAAATTGAACACCAGAAATGACCAGATTGAAAAGGAATACCAGAAGATTATGGCCAAAAACCGAAAGATTATAGCCGAAAATCAATCCCTAAAGGCTAGAATTGAGCAAGTAGAAACTAATGATCTCTCAAGACAACAAGAACAAATAAAACAAAGCCAAAAGACTGAAAAAATAGAAGGAAACATGAAATATCTCAATGAGAGAGTGACAGATCAAGAAAACCGGTCTAGAAGAGACAATTTGAGAATAATCGGTCTTCCAGAAAAACCAGAAATTAATAGAAACCAGGACTCCATACTAAAAGAAATAATTCAGCAAAATTGCCCTGAAGTCCTACAACAAGAGGGCAATATAGACATTGAAAGGATTCATAGAACACCTGCGACATTCGATCAAGAAAAGAAAACACCCAGAAATATAATTGCCAAATTCAAGAGTTTCCAAGCAAAAGAAAAAATCTTACAAGAAGCCAGAAAGAAACAATTCAAATATCAAGGAGCACCAATCAGGATCACACAGGATCTGGCAGCCTCCACGCTAAAAGACCGCAAGGCATGGAATACAATATTCAGAAAGGCAAGAGAGCTGGGCCTGCAACCACGGATCAACTATCCATCAAAATTGACTATATATTTCCAGGGGAAAGTATGGGCATTCAA
>NC_058130.1:465422650-465422910 GCF_016433145.1 Gracilinanus agilis | reverse complement strand
AATTGGAAAGCCATTGATTGCTCATGGGTAGGTCGAGCTAACATAATAAAAATGACAATTCTACCCAAATTAATTTACCTATTTAGTGCCATACCTATCAAGCTACCAAAAAACTTCTTTACTGAATTAGAAAAAACTATAACAAATTTCATCTGGAAGAACAAAAGATCAAGAATATCAAGGGAAATAATGAAAAAAAATGTGAAGGAAGGGGGCCTAGCAGTACCAGATATTAAACTATACTATAAAGCAGCAGTCAT
>NC_058130.1:465380824-465422556 GCF_016433145.1 Gracilinanus agilis | reverse complement strand
AAAAAAAATGTGAAGGAAGGGGGCCTAGCAGTACCAGATATTAAACTATACTACAAAGCAGCAGTCATCAAACAATATGGTACTGGCTAAGAGATAGAGAGGAGGATCAATGGAATAGACTGGGGATAAATGACATCAGCAAAACAGTGTATGATAAACCCAAAGAGCCCAACTTTTGGGACATGAATCCACTATTTGACAAAAACTGCTGGGAAATTTGGAAAACAATATGGGAGAGATTAGATCTAGATCAACATCTCACACCCTACACCAAGATAAATTCAGTATGGGTGAACGACTTGAATATAAAGAGGGAAACTATAAACATGTTAAGTGAACACAGAATAATATACTTGTCAGATCTCTGGGAAAGGAAAGACTTTAAAACCAAGCAAGAGTTAAGAGAAAATTACAAAATGTAAATTAAATGGTTTTGATTATATTAAACTAAAAAGTTTTTGTACAAACAAAAACAATGTAGTTAAAATCAGAAGGGAAACAACAAATTGCTAAAAAATCTTTATAACGAAAAACTCTGACAGGGGTCTAATCACTCAAATATACAAAGAGTTAAAGCAATTGTATAAAACATCAAGCCATTCCCCAATTGATAAATGGGCAAGAGACATGAATAGGCAATTTTCAGGTAAAGAAATCAAAAGTATCAATAAGCACATGAGAAAGTGTTCCAAATCTCTAATAATTAGAGAAATGCAAATCAAAAGAACTCTGAGGTATCACCTCACACCTAGCAGATTGGCTAAAATGAAAGAAGGGGAGAGTAATGAATGTTGGAGGGGATGTGGCAAAATTGGGACATTAATGCATTGCTGGTGGAGCTGTGAACTGCTCCAGCCATTCTGGCTGGCAATTTGGAATCATGCTCAAAGGGCTATAAAAGAATGCCTTCCCTTTGATCCAGCCATACCATTGCTGGGTTTGTACCCCAAAGAGATCATAGATAAACAGACTTGTACAAAAATATTCATAGCTGTGCTTTTTGTGGTGGCAACAAATTGGAAAAGGTGGGTATGTCCTTCAATTGGGGAATGGCTGAACAAACTGTGGTATATGTAGGTGATGGAATACTATTGTGCTCAAAGGAATAATAAACTGGAGAAGTTCCAGGCAAACTGGAGAGACCTCTGGGAACTGATGCAGAGTGAAAGGAGCAGAGCCAGAAGAACTCTATACACAGAGACTGATATACTGTGGTAAAATTGAATGTAATGGACCTCTGTACCAGCAGCAATACAATGACCCAGGACAATTCTGAGGGATTTATGGTAAAGAAAGCTACCCACACTCAGAGGAAGGACTGCAGGAGAGGAAACATATAAGAAAAACAACTGCTTGAACGCATGGATCGGGGTGGACATGATTGAGGGTGTGGACTCGAAACTACCACACCAATGCAACTACCAACAATTTGGAAATTGGTCTTGATCAAGGACACATGACAAAACTAGTGGAAATGCGCATCGGCCAAGGGTGGGGGGGTGGGGGTGGGGTTGAAGGGGAAAGGTGGAGCATGAATCATGTAACCATGTTAAAAATGAATATTAATAAATGTTAAAAAAAAGAATTAAAGATTCAGGGATCTCTATAATGGAAGGATTCATGTATCTATAATGGGATGGCTCCCTTCAGGCTGATTCTGAAGAAAAAACGTGGACCATTCCTAATGTGTCATAGTTGTTGTATTTCTGTTGTAGAACCCAATGTGTTCAATATTGTATTCCCTTGGTCATGATAGTTCATTTGGCAACACAGAGGAACCGGGAATTGAGGATTCCTCCTATCAGTGCAATACATTTTGGGTTATTCTGAAGAAATAAGGACTGTAGACATTGCTAATGTGTCAGAGATGCTTTCTTTGTGTTGTAGAACCGAAAATGTTCAATATTACATTAAAATGATCAATCTGGAAAAAAAAATTGTTGGGGCTTCAAATGAGAAAAAGAAGGCAGGAGTGGCAATCATGATTTCTGATGAAGCCAAATTAATAATACTTCTGATTAAAAGAGATAGAAAAGGTATATCCTGATAAAAAGCAGTATAGATAATGAGGAAATAACAGCACTCAACATGTATGTACCAAATGGTATAGCATCCAAATTTCTAAAGGAGAAACTGGCAGATATCAAGGAGGAGATAGATAGTAAAACCATAATAGTGGGAGATCTAAGTATTCCTCTATCAGATCTAGATAAATCAAACCAAAAAATAAATAGGAAAGAGTAAGAGAGATGAATGAAATCCTAGAACAGTTAGATTTAATAGATATGTGGAGAAAAATAAATAGGTACAAAAAGGAATACACCTTCTTTTCAACTGCACATTGTACATTCACAAAGATGGACCATATACTAGGGCATAGAAACATGGCAAACAAATGCAAAAGAGCAGAAATAATAAATGTAAACTTTTCAGATCAAAATGCAATAAAAATAATAATCAGTAAAGGCACATGGACAGGCAAATAAAAAACTAAATGGTAATTAAATAATATGATTCTCCAAAATCAGATAGTTAAAGAAGAAATCATAGAAACAATTAATAATTTCATTGATGAAAATGACAATGATGAGACATCCCACCAAAATCTGTGGGATGCAGCTAAAGAAGTACTCAGGGGGGAAATTTATATCATTGAGTGCATATAATAACAAATTAGAGATGGCAAAGATCAATGAACAGGGCAAGCAAATCAAAAAACTAAAAAGGGAACAAATTAAAATCCCCAGTTAAAAACTAAGTTAGAGTTTATAAAAATCAAAGGATAAATCAATAAAATTTAAAGTAAAAGAACTATTAAATTAACAAATAAGACTAGAAGCTAGTACTTTGAAAAAATAAATAAAATTGACAAAGTACTGGTCAATATAATTAAAAAAGGAAAGAAGAAAACTAAATTTTCAGTATTAAAGATTAAAAGGGAGACCTCACCTCTAATGAAGAGGAAATCAAGGCAATCATTAAAAACTAGTTTGCCCAATTATATGGTAATAAATGTACCAATCTACGTGATATAGATGAATATTTACAAAAGTTTAAATTGTCTAGTTTAACAGCAGAAGGAGAATATATAATTAATGCTATATCAGAAAAAGAAATTGAACAAGCCATCAAAGAACTCCCTAAGAAAAGATCACCAAGACCAGATGAATTCAAAAGTGAATTTTATCAAAACTTCAAGGAACAACTAATTCCAATATTATACAATCTATTTGACACAATAAGCAAAGAAGGAGTTCTACCAAACTCCTTTTATGACACAAATTTGGAACTGATTCCAAAGCCAGGTAGATTAAAAACAGAGAAAGAAAACTACAGACCAGTCACTCTAATGAAGATAGATGCAAAAGTTTTAAACAGAATACTAGCAAAAAGATTGCAGCAAGTGATCATGAGGGTTATTTATTATGATCAGGTGGGATTTAAACTAAAAATGCAAGGATGGTTCAACATTAGGAAAACCATTCACATAATTGACCAAGCAAACCAACAAAAAACAAATGATTATCTCAACCTATTCCTACTGAAAACAGTAGAAAGTTTAGGAACAGAAGGGCTTTTCCTAAAAAAATCATAAACAGTATATATCTAAAACCATCAGCAAACATCATCTGCAATGAAGATAAATTAGAAGCATTCCTAATAAGATCAGGAGTGAAACAATTATGCCCATTGTCACCTCTATTATTTAACATTGCACTGGAAACACTAGCAGTAGTAATTAGAGAAGAAAAAGAAATTGAAGTTATTAAATTAGGCAATGAGGAGACCAAGCTATCACTCTTTGCAGATGATATGATGTTCTACTGAAAAAATCCTAGAGAATCAACTAAAAAATTAGTGGAAGTAATCAACAACTTTAGCAAAGTTGTAGGATACAAAATAAATTTACATAAATCATCAGCATTTCTATATATTTCTAACACATTGCAGCAGGAAGAGTTAGAAAGAGAAATTCCATTTAAATTCACCCTAGATAATAAAAATACTTAGGAACCTATCTGCCAAGACAAACACAGGAATTATATAGACACAACTACAAAATCCTTTCCACATAATTAAAACTGCATCTAAACAACTGGAAAAACATTGACTGCTCATGGTTAGGATGAGCTAACATAGTAAAAATGACCATCCTACCCAAATTAATTTACTTATTTAGTGCTATACCTATCAAACTACCAAAAAACTGAATTAGAAAAAATGTAACAAATTTCATTTGGAAGAACAAAAGACCAAGAATGTCAAGGGAAATAATGGAAAAAAAAATATGAAGGTCGCCTAACAGTACCAGATATTTAACTGTACTACTGGCTAAGAGACAGATGGTAGGATCAGTGGAATAGACTAGGAGTAAGTGACCTCAGCAAGACAGTCTATGATAAATCCAAAGAACCCTGCTTTTGGGATAAAAACCTACTATTTGACAAAAACTACTGAGAAAATTGGAAAATAATATGGGAGAGTTTGAGTCTAGATCAACATCTCATAGCCTCTACCAGGATAAACTTAGAATGGGTGAATGACTTGAATATAAAGAAGGAAACTATAGGTAAATTGGGTGAGCACAGAATAGTATACTTGTCAGATCCATGGGAAGGGAAAGATTTTAAAACCAAGAAAGTGTTAGAAAAAATTCACAAAATATAAAATAAATTAGAAGGGAAGCAACAAATTGAGAAAAATCTTTATAACAAAAAACTCAGACAACTGTCTAATTACTCCAATATACAAGGAGCTAAATCAATTGTACAAAAAAATCCCTCAATCAATAAATAGGCAAACGAAATGAATTGGCAATTTTCAGATAAAGAAATCAAAACTATCAATAAGAACATGAGAAAGTCTTCTAAATCTCTAATAATTAGAGAAATGCAAATCAAAACAACTCTGAGTTATCATCTCACACCTAGCAGATTGGCTAAAATGACAACAAGGGAGAGTAATAAATGTTGGAGGGGGTGTGGCAAAATTGGGACATTAATGCATTGCTGGTGGAGTTGTGAACTGATCCAACCATTCTGGTTGGGAATTTGGAACTATGCACAAAGAGCTTTAAAAGACTATCTGCCTTTTGATCCAGCCATAGCACTTCTTGGAATATATCACAAAGTGATAATAAGGAAAAAGACTTGTACAAAAATATTTATAGTGTGCTCTTTGTGGTGACAAAAATTTGGAAAATGAGAGAATGTCCTTCGATTGGGGAATGGCTGAACAAATTGTGGTATCTCTTTTTGATGGAATACTATTGTGCTCAAAGGAATAGAGAACTGGAGGAATTCCATGTGAACTGGAATGACCTTCAGGAATTGATGCAGAGTGAAAGGAGCAGATCCAGGAGAACATTGTATACAGAGACTGATACATTGTGCTAAAATCAAACATAACGGACTTCTCTTCTAGCAGCAATGGAAGGATCCAGAGCAAGGCTGAGGGACTTATGAGAAAGAAAACTAGCCACATTCAGAAGAAGAACTGTGGGAGGAGAAACACAAAAGGAAAACAACTGCTTGAACACATGGGCTGATGAGGATATTATTGGGGATGTCGACACTAAACAATAACTTTAATCCAACTATAAATAATATGGAATTAGGTCTTTATCAGTGATATATGTAAAACCCAGTGGAACTGTGTGTCAACTAAGCAGGGTTAACGGGTTTGGGGGAGAGGAAAAGAACATGAAACATGTAACTATGGGAAAATATTCAAAATAAAAATAAAATAAATAAACAAACAAAAAACATAGAACTTGTTTATTAACAGAACCTGTGCCCTTCAAAATTATTATCTTATTTGATTCTCTAAACAATGCTGCAAAGTAGTGCACTTTTTTTTAAGGATGAGGAATCTGAATAAAAGACTGAGGGACTTTCTCAGTCACATATCTAATAAGTATTTGGAGATGATTTGAACTCAGGTCTTCCTGCCTTCATGCTCTATGCACTCTGACACATAATAAATTCTGATGCAAAGAATTTATGTTCTCATACAATGAAATTCACATGAACAAATTATTCATTTTCTGATACATTAAAAATATATTAAGATACTGTCTCCAAAAAATAAATTCTTGGTATCCAAACACAATGACAAAAAGATTAATTCACTCAAGAAACAAATATTCTATTGGAGGAGATTACATCTAAAGGGTAATGAATATCAGAGTAAAGGAAATGTGAAACTGAAGGCAAATAATTATCACAGATCATATATCTATTCATAATAATTAATTACACTGCATCTATGGTAATAATAAAGGATTAAAGGAGGTTAAATTTTTTACTCTATATTCTTTCTTTGTAAGGAATAAGTGATGAAAAAGAATGGAAAGGGGAAGAAAAAAACTATCACTATATGTATACTACTCATTGAGGTTCCTTTCCCTGAAAGACAAGCATTGTAGAACAAGAAAAAGAAACTGGAGTAGGAATTTAACGTAATCAAATCTTAATTCCTACTCCATTTCCCTCCCAGTACAGGAATCTATATCTGTATGTGATTGAACTCTCAAGAGAAATTTTTGCCATTGAACACACTATGGCTATTGTTATGAATTAAGTTAAAACCGAGAAACCCCTTAAACTTATTATTAGACAATTATAATAATTATAATAATAATAATAATAATAATAATGGAGGTAGGCACAATGTATGTGATAAGGCTGATCAGTGAATCCGAGCTGAAAAGGAACTCAGAGATCATCTTGAATCATAGGTGGAAAAATAAAACTTAGAGATTATTATACAAAACACTAATTTCAATTTTACTGAAGGAAAAAAAGAGACCTGAAGTCCAGTGACTTGTCTAAGGTTTGCAAGGCTCAGAGATGGCTTTTGAAGCCTGGTCCTCTGATGCCAATTTCAATACCCTTTCTATTGCTCCACACTTCCTTTATTAATTAATAACACTCAGGCTATAACTTACTGATGAAGCCTGTGTGTCTAGAAAATTACAGGGTAGATGGGAGAGCATCTTGATTGAGATGGAGGGATAATTTATATTCAGCCCCAAGAAACTCAGTTCTAAGAGAAAGATTATACTATATGTGTGCATAGGGAGAGGTGGTTGGGGATGCTGGACCCACTCAGATTCCAACAAAAAAGCTATTCTGTAATTCTAAAGGAGTAAAGAAATTGTATCTTTAAAACTTCACAAGTATTTTATTTTCAACTTCACAACATGAAATGACTTTTGAGAGAAAGCTTTCCTCAAGAGATTCCCACAAATATGAAAGATTCCCTACTCTTGAATGATGATAAGGAACTAGCAATCATCCCAGGGGTGAAAACAAAATGAGAGAAAAGGGAAAATTGCTTAAAAGTGTCATCTTGTCACCCAAGTCGACTTGCAGAAGATAGAAGCACAAAGATGTCACTGCCTTTCAGGCTGTTAATGGTTACAATATGTTTATAGCAAATGTGTTTATGAACATGTCAAAAGTAGAAAACAAGATTTTTGTTGTATTGATTCTCTAACATTTGCACATCTTATACAGGACTTTAGGGTTTCCTATTGTACAACTGATTCCCAAGGATCTCCATGTGTGTGGGAGCAGTTAGAAATCAAAACAAGACTGATGGAATATTATAAGCTGCTCCAGGATTCCTTGGGGAAAAGTAGGAGATCACCCATGAGAGGAGAGGAGAGAGACTTTGACTACCCATATCAATACCAACACCAACAGCAACACTCACATATTGAAATCACCTGCTATACAAGTTCAGGATGGGCAAGTTCCTTTAAAATACTATTGGATACAACAATAAAGATATTTCTAGTGAGTTTCGAGAGAGCATTTGCAGTCCAGTGGTGTGGATATAAGACAAATTTTAAATTTGATGCAATACATTTTTGTCTTCACCTCACCTTGACCTTCTGGGATTTGCCTATGAAAGAGAAGAGAAATACAAGGTGATGACTTATCGGAGGCCTGGGAAATCTTGCCTTTATGCAGCATTACTTAGTCTTATTTCATTGGGGCTTATCTGTTAAAAAACTAAGACATTTGTTATAAACTGGTTATAGAGGATGGGGATGGGCGCCAGAATTACAAGTCACTGACAAACTAATGGAGAACCATTTAAATCTGAATCTGAGTTAATAGATAGTTATAAAAGTGTAAGCAAGTGTTGGCTATTTGACAAGATTTCCCTAAATTAGATCTTCAGTGTAGAAAGACTTCTTTTTTCTCTTAAGGAAAGCATGAAAACAGAAAATGAAGGCTCCCTGTCTTTGATCAAGCTGACACAGGTACAATTTCTTAAAGTTTACTGTGCAATAATTTCAACTGACACAGCACTTCCTAGATATAGTTTGTAGAATGTGGTAAATATCCTTGAAACTTTTTTCAAAATGTGAAAAGCAAAATACATACATGAAAATGTTCCAGAAATTCTTAAAAGAGTAATAATTATTGCTTAAAAACATTTTAAAAAGACTATGTCTAGAAAGATGCCCTATGTGTAAGATGAACTTGCATGTAAGCACATGTTTGTAGGTAGATTGTCTAATATAAAGACACGATTTAGAAGTAATATAGATCAATTTTAATTTGAAATTTGACATGCTTTTTAGTGAGTACAATCAGGCCTGTGCCTGAACTGTCTACAGGGTGGTTGGGGAAATTGCACAAAAGGTCAGTGACTTGATGTTAAATAATCTTTCCTCCAATCTTCAAGAAAATTACTAAACTAGAATTATATCTATCTGCCACCTTTCAAATATCTCTGGACTATGGGCACAAGTCCAGGTTCAGAAAGAAAGCTACTTGCCTGATCACTCATTTTAAAATTATTTATTTGCTTTTAACATTCTTTTCTTTTTAGATTGAAATCCAAATTCTCATAATAGTTGCTTCCCATTCCTCCTGAACCCACTGAGAAAGCAAGAAAAATTATATGATTATAGATGTAAAATAATGAAAAATGTATTTCCATATAAATCATATCATAAGAGTGAAAAAAGATAGCAAGAAAATTATACTCTTTCCCCCCAAAGTTCATCTCTTCTTTCTCTGAAGACTGAAGGTATATAATATGTTTTTCATCATAAGGCCTTTCAAATTATGGATCATTATATTGATCACAGTAGCCAAAATCGTCAAAATTGATTTACATTGCAGTTAGTGGGCATAATGATCTCCTGGCTTTTATCATTTACCTTTACATTGATTCATATATTATGAATTGTAATAATGCCAGTTTTATTTCTGTACATGTAGGTCCTTTTCTTTTCTTTTGATATTTTTGGGTAGAGACCTAGTGGTAGCATTACTAGATAAATGGTATGCACAGTTTTGTAGACTTTTGAGAAAAATTCCAAATTGGTCTCCAGAATAGTTGCACTGGGGCAGAAGAGTAGCCCTGAAGTCAGGAAGACCAGAGTTCAAATCCAGCCTCGGATACTCACTAGCTGTGTGATCCTGGGGCAAGTCACTTAACACTGCTTTATTATAATGTTCTTGAGAGTTTTCATTCTGGGAATTCTTTCAGGAAATAATTTTGGATTATTTCCATTTTTGCTTCATCATCTGGTTCTAGGATATCAGGGAAATTTTCTTCTATCATTTCTTCAAATAAATAATTTTATCATTTCTTCAAGGATCTTTTTTTATTCCTAATCAGTTTTCAACTTGTCCAATAATTGTTCAATTTTTTCTCCTAGATCTACTGCCTAGGTCATTGATTTTCCAGAGAAATATTTCAAATTTTCTTCTATATGTTCCTTCTTTTTGCTTTTTGTTTTTGTTGTTTCTTGATATTTTATAATTAAAACCATTCACTTTTTCAATCATAATTGTTAAGGGGTTATTTTCTTCGTTGATTTTTGTGCCTCCTTTTTTATTTGGACTATTATACTTTTTAAAGAGTTCTTTTTCAGTGAATTTTTGCATCTCTTTATCATTATTTAGTGAATTCTTATTTTCAAGATATTATTTTTTTATTATTTTTTGTCTGTATTAAACTTTTAATTTTCTTTTCATAATTTTCTTACTCTGATTTTTCTTCAACTTCTCTCTTCCATCAACTCTTAAGAGTTCCATTAACTCTTCTCACTGAGCTGGGATATAATTAGCATTTTTCTTTTAAGCTTTATTTAAAACCATTTTCACATTTTTTTCTTCTTAGTTTAGGTGTTGGTTTTCCCTAAAATTATAGTAGCTTTTTAAAGTTCCAGTTCTTTTGTTGTTATTTGCTCATTTTCCCCAGGTTATATCTTGACATTGAGGTTTATGTTAATATTTGGATCTGCTTACTGGTTTCTGGGGAGGCACTAGCACATGGTTCTGACATTTTTTTCCTGCTCCTTTTTTTCAGAGATATCTACAGTTTTCCTGACGTTTTCAGTACTTTTAAAGTGATATGATCCAAAAGAGATGTAGTCACCTCTCTCGGTTTACAATTTCTTTTTTCAACAGGAAAAGCCCCTGCTCCCCTTGAACCACATATAATAATATTCCTATTGGAATTAGTACTCTGACCAGTTCCTCTGCTCTCCTATGACCAATGACAAGCTTTCCTCTCACAACTTAGAACTACAATCCATAACTGCATATAGGCAGTACAGTTGCCAGTCATCATCAGCTATATCTAGTACCAACAAAGAGTTCCTCGTAATCTCTTTCTAAACTGTTGTTCAACTTCCTTACCATATCAAGGCTAAGAATTCCCAAAGCTGCTGCCAACATTGTCCTCACAGCATAAAAGGCTCACTGTTTATGCTTCTGTCATCTAGGTAGGCCTCTTCTCCATCCTGGTGCCACAGCCTTCTTTTAAAAATCTCCTAAATTGTGTTTAATAAGAAAAATGTCTCATTCTGACTTTTTGTTGGCTCTACAACTCCAAAATTTGATTTGAGGAGTTAATTTAAAGTTGTTGGACAGTAATATCAAGAGTTTAGCTGACTTGCTGACTGTACTCTGCCATCTTGGCTCAGCCTTCCCCTAAATGGGAAAGTAGATTTAAGGTAAATTTACACCTTCTATTAATAAAAGTCATGAAAAAGACCAATTAGCTAACAAACAGTGAGCAAATTCATTTGTATAAACCTAAAACCAATCATAAATTAGAGAAATGTTGAGAATTAGGTAACCTCTCAGCTTAAAAGAAAAAAGCAACTGTATCATTCAGGAGTAATTTCTTTTTCTTGTATATAGTTTCAAGACCTGGATGTCAAAGGATATATAAAGGAGCCAAAGAACACATAGGTCATCCATCCATGTCTGTGGCATAGGGGATTATTGCTTACCATTTTAAGTCTTACTTTCTCCCTCACACCCATAGAGTTCCTTTTTCCATATGTCTCTTCCAATTAATTTCTGCAACCAACATAAGTCCCTTGAAGAATATATAAAGTATGTGTGCTCAACATTTTCTCTGCTATGTGTCATTATCCCTCCATTTATAAAGCATTATGTAAAACCACTACAATAATTGAGAAATATAATCAAGGACTAAGGATAAGTTGGGTTCTCCCTCACTGGAGGTCTTTGAGCTAAGGCTTAATATGCTCTCATTGAATTTGATATATACTACAATTCTGAGTTAGGGTTGGTTGTTGGTTCAGTGGATACAATGCAATGCCTAGAGCTAGAAAAACTCATTTTCCTGAATTCAAATATGGCCTTAGATATTCCCTAATTGTGTGAAACAGGAAAAGTCACTTAACTTTGTTTTACTCAGTTTTCTCATTTGTGAAATGAGCTGTAACAAATAAATTGATTTAGAAGGATATATTTAAAAATAATAGAGTTTTGTTGTAATCTATATTGCAACTAAAAAAAAAATGACGTGCCTGCTAAGATCTAATTCAAATGCCCCGCCATGCTTTCCCCCTGACTGCTTCATAGGAAAGAAGAAGTACCAATCCCAATCTCCCTATTTAAGCTTCTGTTTATGTTGTCTCATATCACCAAGTAAGACAGGAAGCCCATTGAGTCATGAGAAATATAGTTTTGAAGTCTCCTAAATGTCCACAGGAAGTTTAGACTAGAGACGTCAAAATAAATTCAAAGATCCCCAAATTTCCACTATCAAAGAGCTGGAGAAAGAAATGGTAAACTACCTATAACTTTGCCAAGAAAACTGAAAATGGGTTCATGAATTGTCAGACACAACTAAAAAGACTGGAAAAAAATGAACACATACTGGTGTAGGTAATGTTTATAAAAGATGACCTTTGTGATCCTCCAAAACTTTAATACTAGGATTCTAGAAACATAAATATTCTAAAATTATAAGCAAAATTTTATTTTAAGAGAATTATATGTTCATTCATAATGATAAGACAGATTTTGTTGTCAATAGATGCATTCAGATTAATCTGACAAAGCAAAATGTAGTGTTGTAAAAAGCTTCAAAGACCTTTCAAAATGCTGAAAGGAGAAAGGATTCATTTGTTCATCATCATTTCAAGTGTCCCAAGAAGATAAAAGAAATTTGATAATAGAAAATCTATAAAAATTCCTACCTTCTGCAAAGCTATTTGAATTTTATAGTCAATATACAGTCAAAATACAGACCAGTTTGATAAAGGAATCCAATGTATCAGTCACTAAGATGAGAGAGACATCCTATTTTCCTTTGCAGAGAAATAATGAAACTTATATTAGCCCATAGCTCAAATCTTGCTGGGTGCACCATAGTGGCAATTATCATAAAAAAGTGTACTATCTAATAAAAATGAAGCCTTTTTATTAAGAACAGAGACACAATGTTCTTTCTATACAGCCTTTTCATTAATGAGATCCTTGACTTCCATTCATGTTTTGATGCATTTTCTGAAAAAGAATGCACATATTTTTATGCGAAGAATAAAGTTCAAGATAGTAATATCAATAAAAGGAATATGTTGCATTAATTCATGTAAATGAAAATGGTTTTGCATTAGACCTCTAGAATATAACATTTTCATACCTTACATAAATGTAGCATGCCTACATGGGCAAATATTTTATAACAATATTACTCTTAATCATTCATAATTTCTCTGAACCACTACATTTCAGAAGCAAAACAAAGACAATTTCGTAATATTAATTTTGTGCATCAGTAGATACATATAAATGTTTAATTGCTTTTTGAAAGTCATGGAGATGGATATGGAGGAAGAGTACATTTATTGTTTGTATTAAAATATCTTATAATAATAGCTAATATTAATAATATACCTGATATTTATATAGTATAGGAGTTTTTAACCTTTTGTCACTTTGATCCCCATGGCAATTTATTGAAGCCTTTTGATTTTTTCCACAAAGTAATGTTTCTAAGTACAATCTATCTATATATGCTCACATACATTCATATATAATTATGTATGTATCCACTTAATCATCACAACAACCCTGGGAGATAGGTATAATTATTATGCCTATTTTACACATGTGGAAACATATCAGAAGTTATATTACATGTCAAGGTCACACAGTAAATGAGTATCTGACATATAATTTGAATCATTTCTTTACAAATAAATTTAATATAAGATGCATAATAGCTCTTCTGAACAATTTAATTGAGCAAAAAATTAGTTTATTTATTTAAAAGCATTTAATCCCCTGACTTTTCCCTCCCTTTAAATACTTCCCTCACCACAGACTGCCTTACTTATTCCTTTTCTACTTCTCTATATGGTAAGATAGAATTCTATACCTCAAAGGATCTGGCTGTTCTTCTGGCTCAGAACCAATTCCACTGAGAGTAAGAATTAAGTATTTCACCACTCCCTTCCTTTCTTATAATAATATTCTCCCCCTCCATGTGCCTCTTTATGTAATATAATTTATCCTATTTTTACCTCCTCCTTCCTGTTTCTTTTAGTATCATTCTTTTTTCCCCTACTTTTTTTTACATATCATTCTAAAATGCTTTATATCACAACCTCTGCCTATTTATATTTCTTCTATCTACTATGCTAATGAAAACAATTTTAAAGTTATCATTTGTCCATATGGGAATATAATCAACTTGACTTTATTGGTGTGCTTAATTTTTTTTCTCTTTCTTGTTTACATTTTATGGTTCTCTTGAATTTTATATTTGGACATCATATTTTCCTTTTAATTCTGGTATTTTTTTAGGAATCCTTGAAAATCTTCTATTTTATTAAATGCTCATACTTTCCCCTGAAAGCATACAGTCAGATTGATGGGTAGGTGATTCTTGGTTGTAGGCTTAGTTCTGGAATATTATCTTTCAAAAATTATGGTCCTTTTGTATGGAGCATCCCAGATCCTGTATAATCATGACTGGTGCTCCTTGATATCTGAATTTTTTTCTTTCTGGCCTCTTGCAGTATTTTCATCTTAGCCTAAAAGCTCTTGAATTTGGCAATACTATTTCTGGGAGTTGTCACTTGGAAATTTAATGTAGAGGGTGATTTGTGGATTTTTTAAGTGTCTATTGTGCCCCCTTGTTCAAGAATATCAGGGCAGTTTTCTTGAATAATTTCTTGTCGTTTGATGTCTAGGCTTTCTTTTTTTTGGGGGGGTGTCATAGCTTTTAGGTAGTGCACTTATTCTCAAATTGTCTCTCCTGTATCTGTTTTCCAGGTCAGTTCTTCTGTTTTTCAATGAAATATTTCATGTTTCCTTTTATTTTTTCATTCTTTTGATTTTGTTTTATTATTTCTTGCTATCTAATGAAATAATTAACTTCTACTTACCCAGTTCTAGTTTTTAAAGTCTGATTTTCAAGTATGATATTTTGATTTTCCTTTTTGGTTTTGTCTCTCCTGTTTTTCATGACTTCCAACAGGTCAATTCTGGTCTCCAATTTGCTTAATACTTGATTTGATGTCTGGGTCTTTTTTTTCCATTCAGGCAATTTTGTCTTTTAAACTGTATTTTCATTTTGTATTACTTTCATTTTTTCCCAATTTTCTTCCAATTATTCTTCTATCTTTCTTACTTAGTTCTTGAACTCCTTTTTGAATTCTTTTAGAGCTTATGAGCAATTTCCATTTTTGAGGGAAAGTTTGCATGTGTTTGCTTGTTTCTCACTTTCTTTTGTTGCTTTTGAATTTTGTTCTTTTTCTCCATAGAAATTTTCAGGGTCAAGAGCCCTTTTTTGCTATTGTTTACTCCTTTTCCCACTGAAGGATTGGGATTTCTGCAAGTTGGTGATCATTACTATCTAAATTCTGTCTTCCAGAGCTTTGCCTTGGGACTATCTTCCCTTCCCTGTAAGAGGCTGGAGTGAGGGCAAGTAGATCTGTAGTATTTTTGCCCTGAGGCTATCTTCATGATCAACTACTGTTGCTTCTATTGCTGTTGCTGCTGCCTGTGACTTTTGCTGTTGCTGAAGCTCTGAGCCCCACCTCCGGTGACTGATATTTTCAAGGGTTGTTCTGTGGTTTAGCATACTACCCTGAGGCTATATTCCCAGCCCCTGATGCCACTTCCATGATCACACTACTGACCCAGCTGCCAGAACCAATCCCTATATCATGAAGCCTTGAGTTTCACAGCCAAAACCTGGAGTAGCCTTCAGGGGCAATTCTGTTGTGGTTTCAGCCAAGAATTTGGAGACTTCTCCAGCCCTGGCTCTGACTCTGGCATGGTAGGTAGGGGGAAGGAGTAGTTAGCCTGTGCTGTTCCTTGTGTAGCTTTGCTTCCTTATAGCATTTAAATACTTTCTCACTGTCTATCTTTCATACTGTGTCCAGTAGAAGCCCTGGGAGGCTCTAAGATTTATCTGCTACTATGCCCACAACTTTGGCTCTAACCCCTTTACCCCCAATAAATTATTTCTATATGCTTATACTACTTTTTCCTTTACCTAGGAAATCTGCAAATTAACTCTAATAATCCTAAGACAGATAATTTTATGATTTTTTGCAGGGGATGACTAGTAGATTATTTCAATTTTTATTATCCTCCCAGGATATCCTTCCACCCCAGATAAATTCCAGGGTCTTTTGGAGATTGTGTCTTTCAGGACTTCCAACAATTTTTAAATTATCACTCTGATTTTTCCAGGTCAGTATTTTTTTCCTATTTTTACTGCTTTGATTTATTTTATTATTATTTTTTGATGTTCCATGGAATCATTAACTTCCCTTTGATCAATTCTGCTTTTAAAAAAATATATCTTTTAAAAATATTTTCCATGTTTACATATTTCATTTTCTTTCCATCCCCTTCCACTTCCCAGATCCAATTAGCATTTGATTGGATTGTACAAATGTTATCACTTATGTTATTTCCGTATTATTCATTTTTTCATTAGATCAATCTTTTATAACCAAAACCCTGAAATAATATATACATATAAACTATTGAAAAGTTATTTGTTTTTCTTCTGTGTTTCTACTCCTTCAGTTTTTTTTCTCTTGATGTAGATAGTATTCTTTCTCATAAGTCCCTTGGGATTGTCTTGCATTAGCAAAATACATTGCATTGTACTGTTCCACAATGTTTCACTTTCTGTGTATAATGTTCTCTTGGTTCTGCTCATTTACTCTCCATCAGTTCTTGGAGGTCTTTCCAGTTCATATAGAAATCCTCTAATTAATCATTCCTTACAGCATAATAGTATACATCACCATCATATACCACAATTTGTTTAGCCATTCCCCAATTAAGGGACATACCATCATTTTCCAATTTGTTGGCACCACAAAGAGAGAAGGCTATGAATATTTTTGTAAAAATATTTTTCCTTACCTCTTTAGGGTACAAACCTAAGAGTGATATTTCTGGATCAAATGGTATGCATTCTTTTAGTGCCCTTTGGGCATAGTTCCAAATTGCCTTCCAAAATGCTTAGATTTATTCACAACTCCTCCAGCAATGCATTAGTGTCGCAATTTTGCCACAACTTATCCAACATATATTATTTTTCTTTATTCCCATATTCACCAATCTACTAGGAGTGAGGTGATACCTCAGCATTGTTTTGATTTGTGTCTCTCTTTCTATGAGGGATTTAGAGCACTTTTTCCTGTGTTTATTCATAGGTTTGATTTCTTTATCTGAAAACTCTCTACTCATGTCCCTTGACCATTTGTTAATTGTGAATGGTGTGCTTTTTTGTAGTATTGACTTCTTTCCTCATAAATTTGAGAAATTAGCTCTTTGTCAGAAGTTTTTGTTATGAATTTTTCCCATCTTGTTTTACATTTAAAATTTATTATTTTCCTTGATTGAAACTGAATAAAATTTTATTCCATTAATATATATTTAGATTTTTTGAAAGAGGTAAACCAAAGCTAGTTTTTAAATGTAATTTGTTATGGGTGTAATACCTTTTGACCTCCATTTCTCTGTTTTACTATCTCTGTCTCTCTTTCTCGCTCTCTTATTTTTTTGCTCTCTCTCTTTCTGAACAGATATGACTGAAGGAAAATAGAGCCAAGGGTAGATCAGAAATATAAATTAAATGCCCCAAAATACTTTAATTATTTGAAAAGTAGCAATATAGACAGTATAAAATGACTTGAAGTTAAAACAGTAAGTATATGAGTTATATCCGTTAAGTTTTTATAATATAGAAGGTATTTTGGTTGGATGTTGTTTTGGATTGATTTTAATATAGATCTGTTACTTATTCTATGTTAGGTATTCATAATACGAATACTCCTTTCATTGATGTAGTTTGGTAGTTCACCTATATTTTATAATCTTAGAAATCTGCCTAAATCCCAGAGATTTTAAGTAATTTCTTGATTACATAGCTAACCAGGTCTTTAAAACTCCAAGGCTAGCCTTTTACAAATTATGCTAGGCTTATTGGATGAGGGAGTGGTAGGATGGAATACTAAAGTGATTACAGATTTTCAGGATACATTGAGAGGTGATTTACCATTTGACTCAAATGAGTATTCGCATCCCAAGTGGACCTTTACTGAATTGTAATGCAAAAAGAGAGCTTACTGTGGTTCTTAAGTACGGAACATGCAGAACAGTAGTTAACAGTGATGGAGACTGTTCCAGTGTTGAAACAGCAGCATGAGGGTAAGGATCATAATATTTGACAATTGGATTATTCGCGATGACACTGAGACTGCTAATGAGTTCAAGGGAAATCTAGAAGTACAATAAAACGGAAATAGGGTGAGCATATGTGCTTAATTGAGAGGGAGTGGGAATCTCAGATTGAAATTGAAATTGAAATTGAAATAGTAAAAGTAGAAATCCAAATACTTGTAAAAGTGTGAAAATAGATAATGTTCAACATTAACTTCAAAGAAAATGATGGAAATTTATGATTAATGACTGTGCTGTGTAAGCAAATATTTCTCAAAAAAAGATTACTTCCATATGAGGAGTTACATAATGTGGAGACATATCAGTTGAACCATGCAATGCTATTTACCAAAACCTGAATGACTATACTCTATAGATATAGGTTGTATTTTACATTGCAAAATCATGGATTTGTCTATACTAATAATTTACAATGTTCCTCCAAAAAATTACAAATTATATTCAATTGAACTTTTTAATGCAGATTACCATGTTTCCTTTACCAAGTATATTCTCATTTTCAATGTTGATTTTTAGTAAGCAAGCTTCAGTATTTTGTCTGTGTGCAGTCATGTGCAACACTTCAATTTCGGACAGTATCAACAATTCACAAGGCTATAGTTGATTCCATCAAGTGTGGTTTCATTCATGAAAAAATACTTATAGAAATGTGTTACATACTCAGAGAACATATTGTACAAGCAACATTTTCTTATACTTTTTTCACAAGAACTTTCAGTGTTTACTTAAAATTCCTTACCTTTGAAAAGAGTTAATTTTCTCATGCAGAGAAAAAATACATTTTCAAGCTTTATTTAAATACTAAATGCATCATTAAATATCAACCTACTTTTCACTAAACTTCTCTAATCAATCACTTTTAGCACGATTATGCCTATTATTATAATGAGAGGAAAAATCTTTCTTATTTTCTCATCAAATTTCTCTTGAAATTATTTTACATAATTTATCCCCATTGCATATAATAATTGTTGATGGTTTTAAATATATACTTTTTATTATTTTAGGATAGGTCCTTCTATTCCTATATTTCTAGTGTTTTCAATAGGAATGGATATTGTATTTTGTCAAAGGCTTTTTCAGCATCTATTGAGATAATCATGTGGTTTTTGTTGGTTTGCTTTTTGATATGGTAAATTATGTGAATGTTTTTCCTTATGTTGAGCCATACTTGCATTCCTTCTATAAATGCCACCTGATCATCATGAATAACCCTCTGTAATCATTAGCCTTTTTTCTAGTATTCTATTTAAGAATTTTGTATCAAAGTTCATTAAGGAGATTGGTCTGTAGTTTTCTTTCTCTGTTTTTGATCTACCTGGCTTTGGGAACAGTACCATATTTGTATCATAAAAGGAGTTTGGTAGAACTCCTTCTTTGCTTATTATGTCAAGTAGTTTGTATAGTATTGGGATTAGTTGTTCTTTGAAGTTTTGATAGAATTCACTTGTGATTCCATCTGGTTCTGGGAATTTTTTTCTTAGGGAGTTCTTTGATGGCTTGTTCAATTTCTTTTTCTGATTTGGGATTATTTAAGTATTCTATTTCTTTTACTGTTAATATAGACAATTTATATTTTTGTAAATATTCATCCTTCTCACCTAAGTTGCTATATTTATTGCCATATAATTGGGGAAAATAGTTTTTAATGACTGCCTTGATTTTCTCTTCATTAAAGGTGAGGTCTCCCTTTTCATATTTGATAATGATGATTTCATTTTCTTCTTTCCTTTTTTTTATTAGATTGACCAGTATTTTGTCAATTTTGTTTATTTTTTCTAAGTACCAGCTTTTAGTCTTATTTATTAATTAAATAGTTCTTTTACTTTCAATTTTATTGATTTCCCCTTTAATTTTTATAATCTCTAATTTGGTCTTTAGCTGGGGATTTTTAATTTGTTCCCTTTCCAGTTTTTTAATTTGCATGCCCAGTTCATTGATCTTAGCCCTCTCTAATTTGTTAATGCATGCCCTCAACGATATAAATTCCCCCCTGAGTACTGCCTTAGCTGCATCCCACAGAGTTTGATAGGATATCTCATCATCGTAATTCTCTTCAATGAAATTATCAATTGTTTCTATGATTTCTTCTTTTACTAATTGGTTTTGGAGAATCATATTATTTAATTTCCAATTAGTTTTTGATTTGCCTGTCCATATGTCCTTATTAATTATTATTTTTATTGCATTATCATCTGAAAAGGTTACATTTATTATTTCTGCTCATTTGCATTTGTTTGCAATGTTTCAATGCCCTATTACTTGGTCAATCTTTGTGAATGTACCATGTGTATCTGGGAAGAAGGTGTATTCCTTTTTGTCCCTATTTATTTTTCTCCACATATCTATTAAATCTAATTTTTCTAGGATTTCATTCACCTCTCATCTCATTCTTATTTATTATTTGGTTTGATTTATCTAGATCTGAAAGAGGAATATTTAGATCTCCAACTAGTATAGTTTTACTATCTATTTCTTTCTTGAGCTCTGCCAATTTCTCCTTTAGGAATTTGGATGCTATACCATTTGGTGCATACATGTTGAGTACTGTTATTTCTTCATTGTCTATACTGCCTTTTGTCAGAATGTAATTACCTTCCCTCTCTCTTTTAATCAGAACTATTTTTTACTTTGGCTTTATCAGAAATCATGATTGCCACTCCTACCTTCTTTTTCTCATTTGAAGCCCAAAAGATTTTGCTCCAGGCCTTGACCTTAAATCTGTGTATGTCCATCAGCCTCATATGTGTTTTTTGTAGACAACATATGGTAGGATTTTGTTTTCTAATCCACTCTGCTATTTGCTTCTGTTTTATGGGTGAGTTCATCCCATTCACATTCAGAGTTATAATTATCACTTGTGTATTCCCCAACATTTTGGCATCCTATCCTAATTCTACCCCTTCTTCTTACACTATTTCCTTTTAAACCAGTGGTTTGTTTTAAACCAGTAACCCTTGTGCCCTCCCTTGGTTTACTTCCCTTTCCTCCCCCTCCCTCATTATTCCCATTTTTTATTTTTTAAGGCCTAATGAATTCCCTCCCTCCTCTCCTCCCATCCCTTTTTTTTTAAACCCTTGTACTTCGGTGTATTGTCTCATAGGTGGAAGAGTGGTAAGGGTGGGCAATGGGGGTCAAGTGACTTGCCCAGGGTCACACAGCTGGGAAGTGGCTGAGGCCGGGTTTGAACCTGGGACCTCCTGTCTCTAGGCCTGACTCTCACTCCACTGAGCTACCCAGCTGCCCCTCCTCCCCTCCCTTTTTTGATCTCCCCATCCCTCTGTTCCCCTTGGTTTATCCCTTCTGATTTTCTCGGTAGGGTTAGATAAAGTTCTATATATCAATGAATATAGCTACTCTTCCCTCTCAGGGTTAATTCCACTGAGAGTAAGGTTTAAATATTACCTCTTAATGCTCTCTTCCTCTCCTTCTCATAATAGTGTTCATCTCCTCCTCTTCCCATACCTTCTTTGTGTGGTATAGAATATACTATTTTTCCTACTCATTCAAGTTTCTCTACTACTCAATCCCTCTCTTCCCCCTCACCCCATATGATCTTAGACCATTTAGTACTCCAAACTCTCCCTATGAATAATTCTTCTAATTACTATAATAGTGAGTAAAGTTTTTGAAAATTACATATAACATTTCTCCACATAAGAATACAAATAATTAGATCTTATTGAAGCCCTTGAAGAAGGCAATTTAAAGATAAGATTTTTCTTTCTTTCCCCTCTGTTTCTTATTTACCTTTTCATGTTTCTCTTGGTTTTTGTGGTTGGATATCAAACTTTCCATTTAGTCCTGGTCTTTTCTGTGCAAATACTTGGAAATCTTCTATCTTGTTGAAAACCCATATTTTCCCTTGGAAGTTTATAGTCAGTTTTGATGGGTAGGTGATCCTTGGTTGTAGACCCAATTCTCCTGTCTTTCTGAATATCATATTCCAAGCCTTGAGGTCTTTTAGTGTGGAGGCTTCCAGATCCTGTGTGATCCTGATTGGTGCTCCTTGATATCTGAATTGTCTCTTTCTGGCTTTTTGTAGAAAGTTTTCTTTTACTTGGAAGCTCTTGAATTTGGTTATTATATTCCTGGGTGCTGTTTTTTCAGGGTTTAGTGTAGAGCAGTGATTATCAGGAGGGCACACCCCCCCCCAGTGTATGCTACAGCAATTCAGGAGGGCAATGATGGCCACAGGTGCATTTGGAGGTGGTGAATTACTATAAGGGGGTGGTGATAGTATGTGACAGGGGGTACTAAAGAATATTTTTTTATGGAAGGGAGGTGGTAGGCCAAAAAAGTTTGGGAACCACTGGTCTAGAGGGTGATCTTTGGATCCTTTCAATGTCTATATTGCCCTCTTGTTGAAGAACTTCAGGGCAGTTTCGTTTGATAATTTCTTTTAGTATGAAGTGCAAATTTCTATTATTTTTCTCCTTTTTCAGGAAGACCAATGATTCTCAAATTGTCTCTTCTAGACCTGTTTTCTTGTTCTGTCAATTTTTCAGTAAGATATTTCATGTTTCCTTCTATTTTTTCAGTCTTTTGACTTTGCTTTATTTGTTCTTGCTGTCTTGAGAGATCATTCTCTTCTACTTGCCCAATTCTGGTCTTTAGAGACTCATCTTCTGCTATAATTTTTTGATTTCCTTTTTGACTTGATCTATCCACTTTTCCAGTTGTTTACTTTTGGTCTCCAATTTGCTTTTTAATTCTTTTGATTTGGGGGCATCCTTCTCCAATTGGGAGTTTCTGTCTTTTAACCTGCTAATTTCCTTTTGAGGTATTTCCCCACTTCTCTCACCAAATCTCTTCCATCTTTCTCATGATCTCAGATTTGAACTCTTCAACAGCTTGTGACCAGTTTTTATTTTGGAGGGAAGATTTGGATTTGATTACTTGTTTCTTCTCCTCTGCTGTTTGCTTTGTTGTTTGTTTTTTTTTCATGTAAAAGTTTTCAAGTTTTAAAGATTTCTTCTTGGTCTTTCTCTTTTGAGGTTCTTGTGCCTGGCTTGCCATTATTATTATTTCTTTCTCAGTCAGAAGTCTGGGTGAGGCAGCCAGGCTCTCTGCCTATCATTTCAAGCTGTGGAGTAGCTTTGGTCTGAGTCGCAGCTCTTTGCACCCTCTCATGTTTATCCTCATGCCCAGGGTTGGTCTGTACTCTTTAGACTCCTGATGTCTCAAGTCTAGTTGTTCTCAGGGTCAAGCCACCTGATAATCCCCTTGCTTGCTTCTCTGCCCAAAGCTCCTTTAACAATCTCAGGGCACTGCTTCCACAGTCTATCACCCCTCTGCATTGGATCCCCACCCAAGGTCCATGCCTGTACTCAAGGTCAGTGTCCTCTCCTGCACTCAACGTCTGCTCCTGAGCTCAGGGTCTGTGTTCTAAGTACAGTTCTTTGGCCTTTTGGTGTCCTAAGTCTTTCTGTTCTCAAGAGCAGGCTCTGGTGATCCCAGGTAGCTGCCAAGAACTTAATGAATGCACCAAACTTCAGAGTTCTAATTATCCCATCCATCTCCATGTCTTCTACAGAATATGCAAGTGTATTGTCTGTGCCTTTATCCACATCATATGTACAATGTTAAAGAATACAAGAACAGGAAGAGGGCATAGGGATATGTCTTTGTGGATCTTCTGCCAGTCTGACCACGAACCTTCAATGACTGTTCCCTGTGTGTTCAATCTCTTCTGGATGAAATGGCACATTGTGATCTACTCCTTAATTACCTCTCTACCTTTTCCATGAGAAAAATGTAACTGTTCATTTAAAATCAAGATAAGTTATAACTAGCATTTTTCTGATAGAATGGTTGTTGATCATGTCAAATTATTAAGTAATATTGGTCTCATGACTTGTTTTCCATGAAGTTAAATTGACTTTTTGTAATCACCTTTTACTTTTAAATATATGTTGATTGTTATTTTTCCTTTATATCTTATAGAATTTTCAATATAATAAAATCAGGCTTATTTATTTTCCTCTACAAAATAAACAAATAATAAAACCACAACAACAAACAAATGAACCAAATCTCACTGTCTTTTTCACAGTCTTACAGGACCCTTCCCTTTATCTAAAATCTTTAAAATATCTATGACAGTGGCTCAGCCATCACAGATTCAAATAATTTCAGTGCCAAAATCGTACTTATATGTAAATGCCCACTTACTATTTTTTCCTTACCTTAATTTATAACTTTTCTTGTTATCCATCTTTTTCTTTTTCTCACCAGTCACAAAGTCCTTTTCCTTTGAAAAGAAAAAAAGGGTGGGTGTTGGGGTGGAGAATTGAATATCTTTGCCTTCTGCTTATTGTCTGTTGTCATTATCTTATATGCCCCACCTAACAGTTCTCTTTTCATTAGTCCTTCTGCTTAGCCCCTTACAAAAACACTTCTCCCTAATCTCCTCAGCTCATGTTGAACTTTTAAACTTTTAACACATTTTAGAAGACTTTGGTTTGATGGTATCCTCTATTACCTTTACTTGATTCTATTTTCTCTATGTTAAAAAATCTAAAATTGTTAGCAAATTTACTGTGCATCTGCATCTATCCCTTCCAATTGTTTTCCTCTTCATAATAATTTCCTTTTCTGTCTTAAGTATATCATGCTTGAAAATTCCTCATTCCTCCTAGACTGAATTGCCCTATGGAATTTTAGGGCAGGTATTCCTAAATACTATCCATCTGATACCTTTAAAAACAATTCTCCCTAAAACTAGGACACTATTCTAGGCTTTCCTTGATTCTATAATGAACTCCAGGAGGTATCATTGTCATTTCCCCCTGAAGTTACCTTCATTTCCAAAAGAGAAGCCTGTATCTCATTGTTAATGAGAATCATGACCAAAATAGAACTCTTCTTTGAAGTCTTTGCTTTCTAAAGGAAAAAATAATTTCTAAGGCAACTCAAAAAGTTATTATATCTTCCACTTTTTAGTAGAAAGATTTCCAGCAGATACCTGGATAATAGTTATTCTGTTTTGCCTTGGTGAGAAGTTTGTGCTTTGTTTTCTGAATTCAGATTTTTCCTCTTCTTTGTGTCTATTTATTTTGTTTTATATTTTGAAGAAAAATTGCTTCTGTTTCTATCTTCATTGATCTTTACCAAATATCTTCCATGTTGCTTTCTTTTTAGCTCTGGTGGCTGGCTTTCTTTATTTTCTTAATAAATAATGCTAATCCTTCTATTTTGTTTACACTTTGTCTTTTAGAAAAAATCTTGTCCATTCAGATAATATTTTATTTGTTTCATTGAACAATATCATACTAATATATATATAATACAAACTTTTCTCTTGTGATGTGTACTATACTTTCTATTCCTTTTGCTCCCTGATTCAGGGACATTTGGACATTTGGTAGTAGATATTTTAAAACATTTTTTTATTAGTGGTTCCTTTCTTAAAATATTTTTTATCCACAAGAAACCTTTGAAGGACATCTATCCTGAGTAATTAGGTAGCAAATATAAGAAAAGAATAAGATGGAAGTCCATAACATGTGGAATTAATCCTTTGTTAAAGAATGCTTTATCTAAAAAAAGTAAATTTTACAATCTAAGGTATAGTGAATTAAGCACTAGAATTAGAGCCAGGAAGGCCTGGGCTCAAATTCCACTTTTTGAAAACTTGGATATAGTTTTATCTCAGTTTCCTCATTTGCAAAAAAAAAAAAAAGTAGATTCACTGATTTCTAATGTCCTTTCTATAATGCTAATGAGATACTAAAAATAGCTTTGTCAACCTGAGAGACTTCAATAATCATCTAATCTAACTCATACCTATATAACAGGAAATTTTACAAATATCCTGGTGTACCAAGATTAAATAAAATAATTTCTGTGCTGACATGAGTATAGTATAAGAACAGCAAAGTATTATATTGCCTCTTTAAACTTAGATTTTTTTCCCCAAGAATACGCTGATAACTATACCAGTGAAATGGACATTGAGGTCAGTAAAATTTTGGAGTTAAACAAGCATAAGATTGTATTAATAATACAATTAATATAAGTATTAATTTTTTTGTTAATTAAAATTAGCAGAAAGGAATTTGAGTACTCAAATATTATTTGTGGGTGTCTGACACAGGTAGTATTTTTTAATAATTATTTCACTATTTGTTTGATTTATTAATAAATAATATGATGAAATATATATAAAATAATATTTTAAGAATGAATTTTTATCATATTCTCAAATTTGTATTTAAGTAGGTTTGAACATGGGCAGCTACATGGAAGAGTGGTTAGAGTGAAGGGATTGAAATCAGGAGACTCATCATGAGTTCAATTTGGACCTCAGATATTTAGTAGCTATTTGACCCAGGATAAGCCAATCAACCCTGTTCATTTCAGTTACCTTTTCTATAAATTGATTTGGAAAAGGAAATGATAAACCACTCTAGTAAAGAAAACCCTAAGTGAGGTAACAAAGACTTGTAAACAAAAGAAAAAAACGACTGAAAAAATACAGCCAAAGAGGTTTTACGTAGGCTAAATAATAACTAAAAATGGAGAAGGTTAACATATTAAGAATTACATTTGAATATATTATTTTCCACACATATGACTATCTTTTACTAAACTGTTGCAGTTTGTATGATATGACATGCATAGAAGCCATTATAAAGTTGGGTTGCATTATGAGAGTCAGAACATCTATGCATGGGGAGGCAATGGTTACACGGTTCTTTCTTCTTTGGGTAGCATTTCAAATATTAGGTTCACTGGTAGAAAGAATTATAGGAAACTGTTTTGGTAATCTGGAACACTTTCTGAATTGGGTGGTCTTATTGGCCTAATGACCTCAAATCATGATATTGAGCTTTAATTAAAGGAATTAGAAATATTTAGGATGTACAAGGATAATTAGGGATTACAAAATGATTGCATTTTTCTAGGACTGAAAAGGTTGCCAATGTGGAAAAGAAATTTAATTTTATTTATCTTGATACTGGCTAAAAGAGTTAAGACGTTAAGAATTTTAATAGAAGAGTATGCTCTTGATATAGTGAAAGACTCCCTGATATTTAAATTGTTCAGGTCTTTAATAAGCTGTCATTGGATGAGGTATATTTGCCTCAATAAACAAGAAAATTAAAAAAAAAAATTGGTTGCTACCTGTTGGGGATGTTGTGAGCTGGGTGAGAGGGTTGTCCTTTTTTAATACTAGTTAGACAAAATGATGCCAAAAGCATGTACCAACTTTGAGATTTTGACAATATATAAGCCAAAAAAAAGTTTCTTTTCCTTTCATTAACTAAGTCAGATGGCTGTTCTTATAAATTGATGTCTGGGGGGAAAAGGAAATGTTGTTAAGAAAGAAGAGGGAAAATATCCTCTAGGAGCCAAGAGGAGAAACTTTTAGTATAAAAGAAAAGAAAGGAAACATCTTATTATTATTTTAGCTCAAAATACAAGTGGAAGGGAAAGGGTAAATAGAAGAAGATATAGGGAGTCATTGGAGAAATATACAACATTCCTAAAACATAAAACCTCAGGACATTCATACTCGTTCTTTGAACACTAAGCTTAACACTATTTGAAAGAATTATAAATGAAATATATGTAAATTTAAAATTCAATTTATTTTAATAGGAATTATATAATATCAAATTTCAGTGTAACTTTGAATTTCTTGGCTTTTATATTTCAAGTTAAATCCATTAGGCTGGTTTAAACCTGCTCTTGGAATGTGAATCAACCATCATGCTACTAAGCATAAGGAAAATTAATCACAATTTCTAAACAGCTGAAAAAAATTTAACTGGACTCATATTCAGTTTAGTCATATTGAAGTAATTAATATGTCATTTGTTATTTTTGTCATTACTACCTTCATCATCATGACCATCATTAATTGGATGATTAGTTTTTGAGGAGACACTGAATAATAGTTTAGGAAAATTGAAATAGGGATAAAGATAATGATAATATTATAATAACATTTAATTTAATAATACAAATATATCGGTAAGTCAATATGTATGTATTAAATGTCTACTATGTGCTCAAGACTGTCTTAAACAATATAAATGTAAGTCTCTATATATGACAAATATAATCAACATTTATAGCTTGTAAAGAATGTGATGAACAGGTTCTGACAAGATAGTGGAATCCTCTCATAAGTCCATATAATGGAGCAAAAATATTGATTTAAATTCCATGTTTCCAGTTTTAAACCCCATTTACACATCAACATCAGCAGGACATGATGAGCAACACTTGATAGGTTAACCTTCTTTTAGAAGCTAACAGATATATATTCTCTTATCTTCACAATAACCTTGGAAAATAGTTGTTATTTTTAGCTCCATTTTATAGAGTAAGAAATTGAGGCCAGGAGCAGTTAATAAATTAGCCCAGAAACACAGCAATTAAGTGATTAGTTCCTTAAAATGTCTGAGGAAAGATTTGAAATCAGATTCCCGATTCAGGATACAGACCTCTATCCATTGTGACCACTAACTGCCTCGAAATTATATTAGTTTCTAGGATCAACATTTCAATATTGAAAAATACCTTAACATATGTATCATTATTAGAAAAATGCATGCATTACAACTGAGGCTAGTTTTAGAAAACTAAATCACCAGTAGTAGTAATAAACATTTACTTCATTTTTTTGCTGGGTGTTTTCAGATGTAATTGGTTTTGCAGTACCAAAAGAATTCTTATCAATAGAATTATCTAGATTAATGAAAGGGTGTTCTTTATGCTAATGAATTGGGTCAAAACTTTTAGTTACATTTGGAAAAAAAAATTCCAGGTATGATTGGGATCATGAAAAGGAAATTTCAAGCCTGTGTAGAGGATAACATTTGTACTTCTGTCACCTATTAATAGATAACTAGATCATATAGTAGATACAGTCCTGCAACTTTCAATCAAGGAAACCTGAGTTCAAATCTGGCCTTAGACATTTACTAGTTTTGCGACTCAGGGCAAATCTTTGATCTCTAGGTGCTTTTATTTGATCTGAAAGATGAAGAGGATAGTAATACTAGCTTCTTCACTTGGGTATTCTGAGAATCAAATGAAACATCATTTGTAAATTGCTTAGTAAAGTAACTGGCACATAATAGAAGCATGAAGAAAGCAAAGAAGGAAAGAAGGAAGAAAAGGAGGGAGGGAGGGAGGAAAGAAGGAAGGAAGGAAGTACTTAATACCACATGTTAAGGGTTATAAAAATCAATTTTTCAAATCAATACTTTTTGAAATGTTTCCTTGAAACTGTTGAGTCCAATTGCAGATCAAAACATGCTGTCTTCCACTTAAATTCTTCATTAAATATTTTGTTCTATGTGTGATATGTGTCTTCTATCACAACATGAGCAAAATATATACACACACACACAGACACATTGCATGAAAACCCTGGTAAAATCTATATCAGACTACTTATCACAGGTTGGGGGGGAAAGGGAGTGAGGAAAAATAATGGAATCCTAGAATGTCAAAAAATAACTGCCAAAATTTGTTTCCACATGCAAATGATGAATTAAAAAAATTTTCTTCAAAAGTTTTTTAATATTTATACTACTGTTTTGGTGATGAAAAAGCCTTTGATTCGTTTTCACACTCATAACTTATTCATGTGCTACCAATACATAAAGGAGATCCAATGAGAGTGCTCAAGTATTTGATTTCTGTAAGGAAATCAAGTTTCTAAAACCTTCCGTGGGAACAATAATAAAGAATACACATACATACATACACACACATATATATACATATATTTATGTATATACATATGCATATACATATATATATATATATATATAAATTTATCACAGCTTTTTTTATTTCTTACCTTTAAATCCATTATGATTTCCCTTAAATGTAATTAAATATACCTTCCAAATTAGAGGAAGGAAAACAGCTTATTAATGATTTCCTGTACAAAGTTGACATCAAAGCAATATGATTCCATCAAAAAAGGAACAATCTACACACATTAAACAGCTTGTTCATCTCATGAGATTTGTAAAATATAAACTAAAATGGTATATTTCTGGATATATTCTCTGAAATGACAGATTCATAAAATGAATGAAAAGTTGTCGTATAATCAAAATATACAAGAGTCTTGAATACCACATAAGAGCAAAGAAAGCCTGATCATATTCCTGAATCAGGCAGTTTTTTTAAAGAGCTCTGTTCACAATTGGCTATGCATAAATAGGCCATTGACACAGGAAATAGTGAAATAATTATGGTTAAACATGTTGAATTCAATGATATGTGGAAATTATACAAGGAAAGAAGCTAACCTATATAACATAACACTGATATTTCAAAAAGTTATATATACTAAATATCTTGGAAAATGAGGATGAAGCTAGAATTATACCTCAGAGACTAGCTATTTTTCAAAAACTTTACATGATAAATCTCTCTATAAATAAATACATTAAAATATCTTGCAGAGCTCATGAATAAACTTTACTAGAACTTAACCTTTATCACAAAATGGTCTATTCAATGAGACACTGGAGAAAGTGCTCATATCTTAATTTTATTCAGTTTCAGAAAATGAAAAAAATAGACATCTGTTCAAATGGCAATAATATAGGGAATATAAAATAACACTAACGGACTAGTAATTTGCCTGAAAACTATTTCTATCTGAGTCCCAAGGAAAAGTTATGAGAATTATATCAATAATAAGTCCATACAAAATGAGGATAATAATTCATTTTATATTTATGAAGATTTATTATTAAAATATTTACCAAAATTATATGAGTAGAGATTAAGAACAATATATTGATATTTCTTTCTTATGAATTAGCATAGACGTACTCAGAGAACCTTGTGTAATGCCACATAGTTAATAAATGACTGTTATGGGACTCATATTCATGTCATGTGACTTCCAGTAAGTGTTCATTAAACTACATCTCAAGTTATAATGACAATCTCATATAATGTAAAAACAATCTTCAGACAGAGAATGAGTCAGAGTTCTACTCTCAAGGAGTGCTGTAATGTTAGAGAAATCATTTAGCTTCCATATTTTTGATTAATCATCTGGAAAATGAAGAGTTCAGAATTAATTATTCAATACTATACTATTAACATGTCAGTTATTTATGCCACTCATTATTTATAAAGCTTATCATTGCCATTAACAATAGCACTGAAATAGCTTATACAGCAGATTGTAATTTTCTAGGACATGAGAGATATTAGCATCTATAATTAATGAAATACTTTTTCTGTTTAATTGGTAGGGAAAGAAAATTTGTACTCATGGAAATAATTGTTGTGTTGATTTTTAATTAAGATATTGGTTTAAATATTTTTTTAAAAAATTTAAATTTTATTTATTTGAAATGTCATGGCATTTCCAATACTTAAATGAACATAAGAACAGAAATTTTATCATTATTGGTAGACATAAATAACTGAAGCATATTGAATATATATCAGAAAAATATACAGAATATATCTTATAAGAAACATGAAAAAAATACAATTGGTACAACAGAAAAATATGCATTATACTTCTCTTCTGAGATACATTGAGCATAACCAGTAATTCCAAAAAACATTTTAACATAAATTCCAGTACTTTATTTGTAACATGAGAAGTACAAAACCAATTTTGTACACAAGAAATAAGATAGAGTCCCAATCAGTATCTTTGAATTTGTTTGATCTGTGCAGTTCTTGTTTTCATTAGATTGATGTAGAATTAGGTAAACTTATCAGTATCCTTAAAATTCCAGTTCATTAAGGGAGGTATCTGATAAGGGTCATAAAATTTAATCAGAAGTTATCCTTATAATTAAATTTTATATAATATAGACATAGTATGAGGTGTGCAAAAATGTCATTCATAAATTTTTGACATTTATGAAGGAAAACAAGTCTTTAAATTATTTTATCATATTGGTTAATATATAAGTAATAGGACTTTGAGAACTAACTGACATCTTGGAAATGGTAGTTAAGAATGACCTCTCCCTCTGCAAAGAAATGAGGTGTCAGATTCTTCTTCAATATCTCTTCCTTGGAGACATGATTGTTTTCTGTTATCTTCTCATATTCACTTTTGATTTTTCAAGAAGTTTTCTTTTTATTTTCCTTTTAACATATAATAGTCCTTGTTTTTACTTTTTGTTGGCTGTACTTATTTCACTATGCATCAGTTCATGAATATTATTCCATGTTTGGTGCTATCCACAATAAAAAAAAATTGTTAAAGCAAGGAAATATTTCATGACATTAATGTGTCAAAATTGGAACAACCGCCTTGTCCACCTTTTTGTTGTTTAGATCTTTAGAAACAAGTTCACATATATAACATTTTTGGCCTAAGGATGATTTCTATTGTCTTTCTATTTCTTTTAGCAGATTTGTATCAAATAAGTATTATTTCCCAAATCATACATCTTTTTAATATATTGAGTACTGGTTTTGAACTACATTGGTTCTGATTTCCACTTTTCTAATTTCTTCCATTAATGAATTTCCTTTTCCCCAAAACAATACAAAATGGTTATGATTATTGTTGCTTTATAATATTTTTTGAGGTCTGGAAGTATTTTATTCTTTTTATCCCTCTCATTTTTCATTATTTCCTTTTGTATAATAGGTCATTTATTTTTCCGAATGAATATTTCATTATTTTATTGAGTACTATAAAGAATACTCTTTGATTATCTGATTGGTATAGCATTAATGTTACTACCATTAACCCTAAGTCTTTTTCTTATATTAGTATAGTTATGGCATACCATTGTATATCCTATAGCTATTTAGTTCATTCTTTATTTGTTTAAGCAGCACTTTGAAATATCCTCCAATTATTTAAGCAATAATTTGTAGTTGAATCTATAAGAATATTTTGTGTCCTTTGATAGATAATTTTGAATGGGATTTCCCTTTATATTTTTCCACTTAAAATGTTTTCATTTTTATTGATTGGTATTACTTTACTTTGATTCCTAAAACTGCTGTAGCTGTTTTCTTAAATTTTTATAATTTTCTACTGGATGATCATGTCATCAGCAAATAAAGACAATTTCATCTTCTTTTCTCCTATCATTCATTTATTTTTTCTCTTCTTGTATTACTAATACTAGTATTTCCATAACAATATAAAATTATAAGTATACTTATTTTATTCCTGTATTTAGTGAAAAAAATTTCTAGCATAATTAAATTAAATTAAAAATGTCTTTGTTTTATATATTTATTTTCATTATTAAATAGTATTTTTGTTTTTATGATTTGTAGAGATTCTACCGTGAATGAATATTATTATTCTTTAATAAAGTCTTTTTCTGTACTTATTGTGATAACTATGGAGTTTGGGAATATTTTTCTTGTTTTTAATACAATTAATTGTATTGTTTTCCTAATGTTGAACCTAATTTGCATACCTAATTGGGTCAAAATTAATGATTTTCTGGATCAATTGCCATAATCTCTTTGATTAGGGTTTTTTTAAAGGTCTTAAGTTTGAATACTTATCTATAATCAACTGTTGGACATGACTAAATAATCTCAAATGTTCTAATGGTTGAGTTTTATAAACTAAAATGCATGGAGTGCCATAAGTATGTGTTAGTAATTCCATTTAGAAGATGTTATAATAAGTGTTTGAACTCTAGCTAATTTAGACATTCTTCAAATGTTTATTTTTTCCTTTTATCTTTCTGATTAATGAGTATAAAACTTAAATCATTAAAAACTTTATCATCATTGCATTACTGTCTGTGTCTTCTTGAAATTTGCTTACTTTTTCTTTTATGAAATTCATCAATAATGTTTGGGGAACTCATGATTTTATTGATTTGTTGTATTTGGTTCCTTTTAATACAATGTAATTGTCATTTTTATCTCTATGTTGTGAATTTTGTTATTTGTTTACTCTGAAAGTATATTACAACTCTTTTTTAGAACTATGTAATGCACAGCAAATCTAATCCCAGACACTTATATTTACTTTGTGGATATCTTTGTGTTTAGTGGTGTATGTGTGTGTGTGTGTGTGTGTGTGTGTGTGTGTGTTTCGAAAAGGAGCACTCCGATACTCTTATTTGTCTCAAGTTATTTGATTGATTCCTGAGATGTGATAGAGGAGCCCAAGTAAAGAAAGGAGAAACCAGAGAGACAGGGAGTGATGTGGAGAAAACTGCTTATAAAAGCCAGCCAAGAACATTCTGATTCATTTGATTGCCTTGGATGACTTCTACTGCCTTTGTGGCTCTTGCTGAGGGAGAACTTTTGCATTGCTGTCTCTGTGTTTGAGAGTCTTTTGTGTTGGACTTCTGCATTGGAGATTGATTCTACACTGGTAAGACTCTTGCTGAAGACACTACCTTGACACTTGGTTGAAGATTGGGACCTGAGTGAGCCTTTGTGGGAGTTGAGCTGGATTTCTTTGGATTGGCAATAATAGGGTATTGAGTTAGGCAATATTTTCTAAATCCTTCCTACATTTTCCTCTTTACTATCTCTGTTCTGCTGTAATAAAGCTAGTAAAGCTACTAATATATTTATAGTTTAATTTAAATTAAATTAAATTAAAAAAACAATGACCACAATTCTTTTTTAACCATTATTATTTTTGTCAAACCAGATTTTTAACTATTACATTAGGCCACCCAATTTTAATTATTACACATTACAAATCAGTTGTTCATGTTTACTTTTTCTTTGGTGTCATTTGCCAATATGGTATATTTTTCCTATTTTGAAAATGCTCTAGTGGCTATATATTCTGCTTTCATGAATCTTATTTCTCTCATGAAAAGTTTTTGAAGATCTAGCATGATTTCATTTTCTCTTCAAAAGCCACAGTCTACCGTCTCATCATGTGTTGTTCATTTTCCTTTGTTTTGTGATATCTATTTTGAAAAATGTGAACTTATTTAACTGACATGGAGACACTATTCTTACCAGTTATTAATATATAGCTTGTTGGATAATCTGCTATTGCTGAAAATATTTTCTGAGCTGTCTTTCTGTTGAGTTTATTGGTAATTTGTCTCTTTTTCCCCCCTTTAATTTTCCAAATGACCATTTTCTTATATGTTCTCTTTTAGTGATGGGTTCCCTAGGGGTTAGACCTCAAAGTCCTCTAAACTGTATTCTTTTAGGAGTAATTCATCTTTCTTTCCCCTGAATGGATTCTAGAGTGGGATGGTGAACAGAATTGAACTTATCTAGATGCTAGTCTTCTTTCCTTAAAGAATGGTAAAGTAATGTCTACAGCTTATATATTGCCCTGGTTCCTTTGTTCTTCAATTTCCTTTCCAAGGGATGTTGTTTTGATGATCACTCAGCTAGTAAGTGCTGAATCATGATTCAAACTCAGGTCTTTTTTATTCCAAGTCCAAAGATATATGTAAGGATGGAATTTAGTGCAGAGAAGATGGAACCAAAGGGAGGAGACAGTTTCTTACAATTGAGACCAGCAAAGGATTCTGGGAATTTTCTCCTTGGAGGAGGGAGAGGAGTGGTCTTCGGGCTGAGTTTGTTTATTTAAAAGGTCAAATATATAGTCAGCAACAGAGAGTTTGCTGAGGGATGAATTGTTTTCTGGAGAAAGTTCTAGAGATTCATGCATATAATTTTATAGATTTGGTGTGAGAAGAAGAGATGAAGATGAATTTGTTAATGATTGTACTGAGAAATCAAAGAACACTATGGATCTTATGGTCAGAGTTGGACAGAGAATAGGAGAGGAAAGAGCTGAGTTGAATATGGGTAAAGATTTTGAGAGAGCAAATAAGCACATAGGACATTCAATTTGGCTGATGAATATGGAAGAAGAGGGATTAAGGGAGAATGAAATTAACATTTGCTACTTCCCCTCCATATATAAATAAATGTTTGATGTGACTTCTCTAAATTGTTGTTCCACTAAAGTATAAATTCATCAATAATTTTAACTGTTTAATTTTGGAGACATCCCCCCTTTTTCTCAATAAATATGAGAGGCTTCTTTTTTGGTACTTCATGTACCTCAGGAATAACTGACCCCATCTATTATTATAGTATGCCAAATATAGTTACAACTTGTGAGGGGAAGCTCTCATTTTATTTTTAAATTAAACTGGTACAAAGCATGTTGCACTACTCCATCTTTCTCAATCAGAAGTCAAATCATTTTAATTAATGAATGAATTTATAAATTGTTATTTGCTACATTATTAAATTCAAATATTCTCACAATTAGCCCATAAAGGTGTGTGTTTTTAAAACCATATACGGTTATGATAAATTCATTTTTATGCTGGATATAATAAATATAATCAATTGGGATAAAGACATTTAAAAAATTTTGTTGACTTTCACATAGCAAGATAAATACTTATAGCAGAAGCTAGACTGGAACAATTGAGAATTCTAATGAGATAGTCTTTAAATATTAGAAAAAATTATGCAAATATAGGGCAGTAGCTCAATCTATTTTAAGTATTCAAAACCTCACAAAGTTGAAAATCATGTATTTTCATTAAAAAGATTTTTGAAATACATACTAGAATTTCTACATCTTAAAAGACCTTTTAAAATACCATTGGCATTTCTAAAGATTTTTAATATAAGTTGAATTATCAAAAATATTAGTATTACTACAAATGATTAAAGTATTTTTAATTACCATTATTTGTACTGACATCTCAAGGAAATGTCATCTTTTTTTTCATTGAAAATGAGGGATATGAGTGTTTTTTGTACTTTTGAATTACTAAAGAAGGAAAACAAAACAAACCAGTCTCATTATTTCCACATGTGTCAGGTAAAAGAAATATCTTTATAAAAGAATAGAGGATATAACTATCAAAAAAAAAACCACGACAGTGGAAGTCTGCATGATAATGAGCCAATTTCTGTGGAAATGAACTCATTAATGCTAAATTTTTGCTGACTCCCAACTGATCCAGCAACTGCTTTGCAAAATTTAAAAGGCACTTCATGAATTGTAGAAGAGATGAGGAAAAAGAGGAATGAACCAGCCAATCCACATATATTTCACTCACATTGCTTTGAATAAGCTTCCCTATAATCTGTCTTAGAGGTAAGGGAAAAATGAATAAAATTGATGAGGTTGCCAGAAAAGGTCCATCAGAGTGGCACCAAAACCTCTTGTTGAGCTGTGCAAAATATTTTGGACAAAAGGAGCAGCTAGATAATGACTGTTTTTAAGGTTTTATAGCACCTCTGCCATACTTTCAAACTCACAAACAAATATTGATCATAAAAGCGTCAACCTTTCAGGAGGGGGTTTATAAGGTCGGGGAACAGTAGGAGCAAAATAATAGGTGAAATGGGATTTGAGATGAGAAAATGAAAAATATGGAGGAAAAGGTAAAATATTTGAGGTCAGTGTCTAAAAATGCTCACCATTAAATAGCAGAGATTCACTTAACACACAAAGATGAGTAACATAAATTTTGCTTTTAAGAAGTGTTAAGTTCTAGTAAGGGTGTTTAGATACAAACCCAAGCAAATATATGCATTAGCATAAGTTCACAAATGCAGAAAGTACTATCACATAAAATGAAAGTGAAGGAATTTCAAGCTGGGGGAGAAGAAAACTTTATAGAGAAAGTACCTGGCCTTTAAGGATAAGAAGAATGTGAACTGCCTGTCAAGATGTGAAAATGCTGTCTACTACAGGGAAATCTCAACAGCCTCATGGAAGTAAATGTGGAAATTAAATGTGTTTGAGAAGAGGAAAGTACTTAATTTCAGTTCTAATGTAATGTAAATGAAAGGAAGAATTGGAGAGATAATGGAAGAAGACAGACTGTGCCTAGCCAAAGAGTTTGGACAATGTTCTACTGTCAATGGAAGGAGAGTAAATTCATTTGAGTAGCTGAGTGACAATCATACATTTATTAGGAAAATTGATCCAAATTAATATTCAGAATTAATAGGAATTGGTTGAGAATGAAAACTAGGAAAAACCAACAACAACTACATAGTAACTTCTACAACACAACTTCAAAAATAATTGTTTTAAGAAATTTAAAAATAAGCTTCAAAATATCATTTAGACATTTAGCAAACATGTCATATTCTGTATGTTTAAATTTGCCTTTGTTGCACAAAACAGTATTTACCAATATACCAATTATTAAGGTGACTTTAAAAAACAATATCCATTAAGTTGATTGAAAGCTTAAAACACTTTGAAAGAGGTCTATCAGATATGTAAATGTTGTTATATCCATATCCACTTGTTTTATCCACAGTAAACAAAAGAAACTCCAACTTCAAATTTCTTATTCTGGAATTTTAAAATAAACAGTTTAAAATAACACTCCATGTATTGAAACTTAACAGAAATGTTTTGTGTTATTATTTGATTTTATTTAATGAAGATCAAGTTTGGCCTGAATATAACCTTATTACTATGTCAATATTGAGGACTAATGACAAGAGATCAGAAGGGAAAGCCATTTTTTACACGTTAGTAATAAGAATATCAAATAAAAGATAGCACAGCACCTGTCTAAGAGTCAGCCAAAGACAATAGATGATCCAGTAAAGGGAGAATTGCTAACCTTTTATTTCACTTTGATTTTCTTTATCAAAGAGAATTGTGCAAAGTCACAAAGACAGGCATAGAACCAACATTTGAAAACAAGGATTTATAAGAAAATACCAAAAAAACAAACAAACATATAAAACCCCTGGAAAACCAAAGGTGTCTATCTGTAATATAAATAAATAAATGGGCTCTTTTTTATCATAAGAGAAAAAGGATACATTTTTCCAACTACATGTCGGTAAATTTGAGTGATTCCTATAAAAATTCTAGAATTTTGTTGATGGAATAAAGTATAGAAGAAAAAAAGAGAGATGAGCTGGCCTCATAGTAAAAAACAAAAAAACAGTGTTCATAACCTAATTGTAACCCTTTTACTACTAAAAGATACTGCAAAATTCTCTTAACTTCTCATTTCTTTAGTCAGTGGAATAATAAACTAAATTTATGAGATGATCATGATTTCATTTGAAAGTCACAAGTGCAGGCACTATAACAATTTAATTGAAGGAATGATTTATCATTTACAAAGAGAAGTAGGAGTTAATAAGGATCAATGTGACTTCAGCAAGAATAGGCCATGACAGATTAGCTCATTCCCTTTATTGACAGGAATTCTGGTAGAATAGTGAAATTTCTAAATTTACACAGATCTCTCTTATGGGAGATTTAACAAAATCTCTCTATATCCTTTTGTGACTGAACAGCAGTGAATGGATTAGTCATAATCTGGGAGGTCTTTACTGAAGTCAGCCAGCATTTTGTCTTTGGCACTAGTCTATTTGACACTTTTATAAATAAATTGGATGGAGTTACAGATGGTACTTATGAAACTTTTAGATCTCAAGAAGATTGATGGAGCAAATGGTGCATAATAGAATTTAGAATTAAATGTATCCCTTAGCTAAACACTTGCCTGAAATCTAACAATACCTGAAATTTATATAGTACTTAGTGCTTTTCAGTTGTTTTCAGTCATATCTCACTCTTTGTGACACCATTTGGGATATTCTTGGCAAAGATACTAGCATTGTATTGTATTGTGTTCTTCTCCACATCATTTTAAAGATGATGAAACTGATGTAAAAAGGGTTAAGTGACTTGCCAGGGTCACATAGTAACTGTCTGAAACAAAATTTGACCAAGGAAGTTGATTCTTCCTAACTCCAAGCTCGGTACTCTATTCATTGCACCACCTAGCCACCTACCATATAGCTCTCATAGGGTCATAAAAGTATGTAAAGATATACTTTTATGTTATAAATATTATATAACATATATATTAATGAATATTAATATATTATATATAATCTGTACTAGATTTAAGTATATCAAAGGGAAGAGAGTTCATGTGAAAAAGACTTTTATTGAACTGCAAACTCAATATGATATTCATACTGACTAAGGAATTCTTCCAATCTATCAGTCCAATAATGCAGTAAAAAAAGTAAACAATGTGGATCTAGCCTGACCTGGTCTTGGAAAAATTACTTTCTTCTTACTTATCACCATTTCATTTTCTAAATGATTACACAGCCTTCCTTCAAAAAAAATAAGTAGAATTTTTCAGAAATGAAAACTATTCTCATGAGTTTATTGTTTTATACCTTCTTTCTTTTTCTATAAAAGTTACATTGTGACATATCACCTAATGAATCTAAAACTACTAGAACTGGCTTAAAATTAGCACAGTGTCAGGACAAGGTGGCTGATAGCACTGTTCTACCCTGCGTGGACAAAGCAGTTCTGACAAATTATTGCATTCTTGCATGTATAGTAAAATCAGTACCAGGTACAAAATAGATATTTAATGTCTTGGTTGACTGAATATTTAAATTTTCTCTTTTATTGCCATGAACTTGATAAGCATTAACAAACGTGAATATTTTCATATGCAAAGAACAAAAAAAATAAAAGAGGACCGTGTATGAAAATGTGAATCTCCATTACATATAGCTTTTAAAACATATATTTTACATTTAACAAAGTAGTTTCAACATTTATTGGCTTGCTTGGGTCTCATTTTGCATTTTCATTTGCTCTCTCACTTGTATTTTTAAATGGCTTATCAATGTTCTTTTCCTTCTATCTATTTTATGTGATTATCATTAACCCTACTTCTTTTTAAAACTCGCCTATTCAATAAGAAACTAATAAATTATTTTTTAATATTTCAAAAACCTGGGAGTGTTGGTTGTCAAACAAAAGATTATCTTTTACAACTCTTTGTTATGTGTTATCTATTCTTTTCCATAGGTCAACTTTTAAAAAATTTCTTAGCCAGTATCAGATAGTTTGGATAATTACTGTTTTATATATAATATAGTTCAAAATTAGGTAGTGCTTGGCCTTCTTTTTGATAGCTTTTAGTTTACATTATTTCCTTTGATAATCTGGACTTCTTTTTGCAAATGCATTTTATTATTTTTCTAATTCAATAAATATATTTTGATAGCTTAATTTAGATGCCATTAATTATGAAGATATGTTTAAGTTCATTATGAATTTAATTATATTGGTTTTGCCCACCCATGAACTATTAATATTCTTCCAATTATTTAAATCAGACTATATACATAAAAGGTTTTTTATAATTATGTTCATATAATTTCTTCATTTGTTTTAGAAGGTATATTACTAAGTATTTTACTATATCTATGGTTAATTTAAATGGGTTATCTCTTACTATCCCTTCTTGTAGGACATTGTTAATAATATATAGTCATGCTGATTATGTGGGTTTAATTTAAATCCTACTCCTTTGCTAAGTTTTTTTTGATAGTTTCTGTTGATTTTACTTGAATATCTGGATTTTATATATATATACATATATATATATATACATATATCACCATATTGTCTGTGAAAACAGTTTTATTACCTCTCTGCCCATTTTTGTTCCTTCAATTTCCTTTTCTTCTCTTATTGGTATATTTAGAATTTCTCATGCAATATTAAAAAAATTTTGATAATGAGTATTCTTGATTCACTATAGATATTATAGGAAAGACTTCTAAATTATTCCCATCACAGATTATATTTGCTGATCTTTTTTTTTAAGTGTGTATTTTTTTATTTAAACATTTATTAATAATCATTTTTAACATGGTTACATGATTCATGCTCCTACTTTCCCCTTGACCCCCCGCACTCCCCCCCACCCATGGCCGATGCACATTTCCACTGGTTTT